>NW_019228188.1:0-224315 GCF_002742605.1 Olea europaea var. sylvestris
AAACAAAAATCGTGCCAAGAGCAATTTTGTCATTTGTCGCGACGGTATCGGAATGGGTTGAAATTTGGCAGGTTGATCGGAAACAAAAATCGCTCTAGGGGCAATTTCGACATTTTTCGCAACAGTGTCAGAATGGGCTGAAATTCGGCAGGTTGATTGGAAACACAAATCGCGTCAGGGGCAATTTCGTTAGTTATCGTGACGGTGTCGGAATGGGCTGAAATTTGGCAGGTTGATCGGAAACAAAAATCGCGATAGGGTTTATTTTGTCATTTGTCGCGACCGTGTACGAATGGGTTAAAATTTGACAGGTTGATTGGAAACAAAAATCGCGCCGGTGGCGATTTTGTTATTTGTCGCGACGGTGTCAGAATGGGCTGAAATTTGGCAGGTTGGTTAGAAATAAAAATCGTGCCAGGGTCTATTTTATCGTTTCTCGCGACGGTGTCGAAATGGTATGAAATTTGGCAGGTTGATCGAAAACAAAAATCGCGCCAGGGGTAATTTCGTCATTTGTCGCGACGGTGTCCGAAGGGGCTGAAATTCGGCAGGTTGATTGGAAACAAAAATCGCGTCAGGGGCAATTTCGACATTTGTCGTGACGGTGTCAGAATGGGGCAAAATTTGACAGGTTGATCGGAAACAAAAAACGCGTCAGGTGCAATTTCGTCATTTTTCGCGACAGTGTCGGAATGTGCTGAAATTTGGCCGGTTGATTGGAAACAAAAATCGCGTCAGGGGCAATTTCGTCATTTTTCACGACCGTGTCGGAATGGGCTGAAATTTGGCAGGTTGATTGGAAACAAAAATCGCGTCAGGGGCAATTTCGTCATTTTTCGCGACGGGGTCAGAATGGGCTTAAATTCGGCAGGTAATTGGAAACAAAAATCGCGTCAGGGGTAATTTCGTCCTTTGTCGTGACGATGTCGGGATGGGGTATTATTTGACAGGTTGATCGGAAACAAAAATCGCGCAAGGGGCAATTTCGTCATTTTTCGCGACAGTGTCGGAATGGGCTGAAATTTGGCAGGTTGATTGGAAAAAAAATTGCGCCAGGGCCAATTTTGTCATTTATTGCGACAGTGTTGGAATGGTTTGAAATTTGACAGGTTGATCGGAAACAAAAATCGCGCCAGGGACAATTTCGTCATTTTTCGCGACGGTGTCAGAATGGGCTGAAATTCAACAGGTTGATTGGAAACAAAAATAGCGTCAGGGGTAATTTCGTCATTTGTCGCGACGGTGTCGGAATGGGCTGAAATTCGACAGGTTGATCGGAAGCAAAAATTGCGTCAGGGGCAATTTCGTCATTTGTCGCGATGGTGTCGAAATGGGCTGAAATTTGGCATGTTGATCGGAAACAAAAATTGCGCCGGGGCAATTTCGTAATTTTTTGTGACGGTGTCTGAATGGGCTGAAATTCGGCAGGTAATTGAAAACAAAAATCGCATCAGAGGTAATTTCATCATTTGTTGCAACGTTGTCGGAATGGGGTAAAATATGACAGGTTGATCGGAAATAAAATCGCGCCAGGGGCAATTTTGTCATTTGTCGCGACGGTGTCGGAATGGTCTGAAATTTGGCAGGTTGATCGGAAGCAAAAATTGCTTCGGGGGCAATTTCGTCATTTGTCGCGACGGTGTCGGAATGGGCTGAAATTTGGCAGGTTGATTGGAAACAAAAATCTCGCCGGGGTAATTTCGTCATTTTTTGTGACGGGGTCCAAATGGGCTGAAATTCGACAGGTAATTGGAAACAAAAATCGCGTCAGGGGCAATTTCGTCATTTGTCGCGACGATTTCGAAATGGGGCAAATTTGACGGGTTGATCGGAAACAAAAATCCCGCCAGGGGCAATTTCGTCATTTTTCGTGACCGTTTCAGAATGGGTTCAAATTTGGCGGGTTGATCGGAAACAAAAATCGCGCCAGGGGCGATTTCGTCATTTGTCGCGACGGTGTCGAAATGGGCTGAAATTTGGCAGGTTGATCTGAAACAAAAATTGCGCCGGGGTAATTTAGTAATTTTTTGTGACGGCGTCTGAATGGGCTGAAATTCGGCAGGTAATTGAAAACAAAAATCGCATCAGGGACAATTTCGTCATTTGTACCGACGGTGCCGGAATGGGGTAAAATTTGACAGGTTGACCGGAAACAAAAATCGCGCCAGGGGCAATTTTGTCATTTCTCGCGATTGTGTCGGAATGGGCTGAAATATTGCAGGTTGATTGGAAACAAAAACAGCGCCAGGGGGAATTTAGCATTTGTCGCGACGGGGTCGATTTTGGCTGAAATTTGGCAGGCTAATTCGAAACAAAAACAGCGCGAGGGGTAATTTTGACATTTGTCGCGACCGTGTACGAATGGGCTGAAATTTGACAGATCGATTGGAAACAAAAATCGCGCCGGTGGCGGTTTTGTTATTTGTCGCGACGGTGTCAGAATTGGCTGAAATTTGTCAGGTTGATTGGAAACAAAAATCGCGCCAGGGGCAATTTCGTCATTTTTCGCGACGGCGTCAGAATGGGCTGAAATTTGGCAAGTAATTTTAAACAAAAATCACGTCAGGGGCAATTTCATCATTTGTCGCGACGATGTCAGAACGGGGTAAAATTTAACAGGTTGATCGGAAACAAAAATCGCGCAAGGGGCAATTTCGTCATTTTTCGCGACAGTGTCGAAATGGGCTGAAATTTGGCGGGTTGATTGGAAACAAAAATCGCGCCAGGGTTTCGTCATTTGTCGCGACGGTGTCGGAATGGCCTGAAATTTTACAGGTTGATCGGAAACAAAAATCGCGACAGGAGTTATTGTGTCATTTGTCGCGACCGTGTACGAATGCGTTAAAATTTGACAGGTTGATTAGAAACAAAAATCGCGCCGGTGGCCATTTTATTATTTGTCACGACGGTGTCAGAATGGACTGAAATTTGGCAGGTTGATTGGAAACGAAAATCGCGTCAGGGGCAATTTCGTCATTTGTCGCTACAGTGTCGGAATGGGCTGAAATTTGGCAGGTTGATCGGAAAAAAAATCATGCCAGGGGTAATTTCGCCATTTTTCGCGACGGTGTCCGAATGGGCTAAAATTTGGCAGGTTGATCGGAAACAAAAATCTGGCAAGGGGCAATTTCGCCATTTGTCGAGACGGTGTCGGAATGGGCCGAAATTCAGCAGGTTGATTGGAAACAAAAATCGCGTCGAGGGCAATTTCGTCATTTGTCGTGACGGTGTCAGAATGGGCCGAAATTTGGAAGGTTGATCGGAAACAAAAATAGCGTAGGGGCAATTTCATCATTTTTTACGGGGGCGTCGGAGTGGGCTGAAATTCGGCAGGTTGATCGAAAACAAAAATCGTGCTAGGGGCAATTTCGTCATTTTACGCGACGGTGTCAGAATGGGCTGAAATTTGGGAGGTTGATCGGAAACTAAAATCGCGTCACGGGCAATTTGGGCTGAAATTCGGTAGGTTGATTGCAAACAGAAATCGCGTCAGGGGCAATTTTGTCATTTGTCGCGACGATGTCGAAATGGTATAAAATTTGAGAGGTTGATCGGAAACAAAAATCGCGCCAGGGGCAATTTCGTCATTTTTCGCGACAGCGTCGGAATTGTCTGAAATTTAGCAAGTTGATCGGAAAAAAAAATCACGCCAGGGGCAATTTCGTCATTTGTGGCGACAGTGCCGAAATGGGCTGAAATTCGGCAGGTTGATTGGAAACAAAAATCGCGTCAGGGGCAATTTCGTCATTTGTCGGGACGGTGTCAAAATGGGGTAAAATTTGGCAGGTTGATCGGAAACAAAATTCGCGCCAGGGGCAATTTCCTCGTTTTTTGAGAAATGTCGTTGAAATTTGGCTGGTCGATCGAAAACAAAAATCACGCCAGGGGCAATTTCGTCATTTTTCGCGACAACGACTGAATGGGCTGAAATTCGGCAGGTAATTGGAAACAAAAATCACGTCGGAGGCAGATTCGTCATTTGCTGCGACGATGTCGAAATGGGATAAAATTTGACAGGTTGATCGGAAACAAAAATCGCGCCAGGGGCAATTTCGTCATTTTTCGCAACGGTGTCGGAATGTGCTGAAATTTGGCAGGTTGATCGGAAATAAAAATCACGCCAGGGGCAATTTCTTCATTCATCGCGACGGTGTCGGAATGTACTGAAATTTGGCAGGCTGATCAGAAATAAAAATCATGCCGGGGGCAATTTCGTCATTCATCGCGAAGGTGTCGGAATGGGCTGAAATTTGGCAGGTTGATTGGAAACAAAAATCGCATCAGGGGCAATTTCGTCATTTGTCGCGACGGTGTCGAAATGAGGTAAAATTTGGCAGGTTGATCGGAAACAAAAATCGCGCAACGGGCAATTTCGTCATTTTTCGCGATTGTGTAGGAATGCGCCGAAATTTTGCAGGTTGATTGGAAACAAAAATCGCGTCCAGGCAATTTCGCCAGTTTTCGAGTTGGAGTCAGAATGGGCTGAAATTCGGCAGGTAATTGGAAACAAAAATCGCGTCAGGGGCAATTTTGTCAATCGTCGCAACGATTTCGGAATGGGGTAAAATTTGACTGGATGATCGGAAACAAAAATCGCGCCGGGGGCAATATCATCATTTTTCGCGAAGGTGTCGGAATGGGCTGAAATTTGGCAAGTTGATTGGAAACAAAAATCGTGCCAGGAGCAATTTTGTCATTTGTCGCGACGGTGTTGGAATGGGTTGAAATTTGGCAGGTTGATTGGAAACAAAAATTACCCCAGGGGCAATTTCGTCATTTTTCACGACGGTGTCCGAATGGGTTGAAATTCGGCAGGTTGATTGGAAACCAAAATCACATCCGGTGCAATTTCATCATTTGTCGCGACGGTGTCGGAATGGGGTAAAATTTGGCAGGTTGATCGGAAACAAAAATCGCGCCAGGGGCAATTTCGTCATTTTTCGCAATAGTGTCAGAATGGGCTGAAATTCGGCAGGTTGATTGGAAACACAAATCGCGTCAGGGGCAATTTCGTCAGTTGTCGTGACGGTGTCGAAATGGGCTGAAATTTGGCAGGTTGATCGGAAACAAAAATCGCGATAGGGTTTATTTTGTCATTTGTCGCGACCGTGTACGAATGGGTTAAAATTTGACAGGTTGATTGGAAACAAAAATCGCGCCGGTGGCGATTTTGTTATTTGTCGCGACGGTGTCAGAATGGGCTGAAATTTGGCAGGTTGGTTAGAAATAAAAATCGTGCCAGGGTCTATTTTATCGTTTCTCGCGGCGGTGTCGAAATGGTATGAAATTCGACAGGTTGATCGGAAACAAAAATCGCGCCAGGGGCAATTTCGTCATTTGTCGCGACGGTGTCCGAAGGGGCTGAAATTCGGCAGGTTGATCGGAAACAAAAATCGCGTCAGGGGCAATTTCAACATTTGTCGTGACGGTGTCGGAATGGGGTAAAATTTGACAGGTTGATCGGAAACAAAAAACGCGTCAGGTGCAATTTCGTCATTTTTCGCGACAGTGTCAGAATGTGCTGAAATTCGACCGGTTGATTGGAAACAAAAATCGCGTCAGGGGCAATTTCATCATTTTTCACGACAGTGTCGGAATGGGCTGAAATTTGGCAGGTTGATTGGAAACAAAAATCGTGCCTAGGGCAATTTCGTCATTTTTCGCGACGGGGTCAGAATGGGCTTAAATTCGGCAGGTAATTGGAAACAAAAATCGCATCAGGGGTAATTTCATCCTTTGTCGTGACGATGTCGGGATGGGGTATTATTTGACAGGTTGATCGGAAACAAAAATCGCGCAAGGGGCAATTTTGTCATTTTTCGCGACAGTGTCGTAATGGGCTGAAATTTGGCAGGTTGATTGGAAAAAAAATTGCGCCAGGGCCAATTTTGTCATTTATTACGACGGTGTCGGAATGGTTTGAAATTTGACAGGTTGATCGGAAACAAAAATCGCGCCAGGGACAATTTCGTCATTTTTCGCGACGGTGTCAGAACGGACTGAAATTCGACAGGTTGATTGGAAACAAAAATAACGTCAGGGGCAATTTTGTCATTTGTCGCAACGGTGTCGGAATGGGATGAAATTCGACGGGTTGATCGGAAACAAAAATCGCGC
Organism: Olea europaea var. sylvestris; assembly: GCF_002742605.1. NCBI lineage: Eukaryota > Viridiplantae > Streptophyta > Magnoliopsida > Lamiales > Oleaceae > Olea > Olea europaea. Next base: position 6,118 of record NW_019228188.1, read on the forward strand.
AAGGGGCAATTTCGTCATTTTTCACGACAGTGTCAGAATGGGCTGAAATTTGGCAGGTTGATTGGAAAAAAAATTGTTTTTTGTCACTTATTGCGACGGTGTCGGAATGGTTTGAAATTTGGCAGGTTGATCCGAAACAAAAATCGCGCCAGGGACAATTTCGTCATTTTTCGCGACGGTGTCAGAATGGGCTGAAATTCGACAGGTTGATTGGAAACAAAAATAGCGTCAGGGGCAGTGTCTTCATTTGTCGCGACAGTGTCGGAATGGGCTGAAATTCGGTAGGTTGATCGGAAACAAAAATCGCGCAAGGGGCAATTTCGTCATTTTTCGCGACAGTGTCGAAATGGGCTGAAATTTGACAGGTTGATTGGAAACAAAAATTGCGCCAGGGGCAATTTCGTCATTTGTCGCAACGGTGTCGGAATGGGCTGAAATTTCGTAGGTTCATCGGAAACAAAAATTGCGACAGGGGTTATTTTGTCATTTGTCGCGACCGTGTACGAATGGGTTAAAGTTTGACGGGTTGATTGGAAACAAAAATCGTGCCGGTGGCAATTTTGTTATTTGTCGCGACGGTGTCAGAATGGGCTGAAATTTGGCAGGTTGGTTAGAAACAAAAATCGCGCCAGGGGCTATTTCGTCATTTCTCGCGATGGTGTTGGAATGGTATGAAATTTGGCAGGTTGATCGGAAACAAAAATCGTGCTAGGGGCAATTTCGTCATTTGTCGCGACGGTGTCAAAATGGGGTAAAATTTGACTGGTTGATCGGAAACAAAAATCGCGTCGGGTGCAATTTCGTCATTTTTCGTGACAGTGTCGGAATGGGCTGAAATTCGGCAGGTTGATTGGAAACAAAATCGCGCAAGGGGCAATTTCGTCATTTTTCGCGACAGTGTCGGAATGGGCTGAAATTTGGCAGGTTGATTGGAAAAAAATTGCGCCAGGGCCAATTTTGTCATTTATTGCGACGGTGTCGGAATGGTTTGAAGTTTGGCAGGTTGATCGGAAACAAAAATCGCGCCAGGGACAATTTCGTCATTTTTTGCGACGGTGTCAGAATGGGCTCAAATTCGACAGTTTGATTGGAAACAAAAATAGTGTCAAGGGCAGTGTCTTCATTTGTCGCGACAGTGTCGGAACGGGCTGAAATTCGGTAGGTTGATCGGAAACAAAAATCGCGCAAGGGGCAATTTCGTCATTTTTCGCGACAGTGTCGAAATGGGCTGAAATTTGACAGGTTGATTGGAAACAAAAATTGCGCCAGGGGCAATTTCGTCATTTGTCGCAACGGTGTCGGAATGGGCTGAAATTTGACAAGTTGATCGGAAACAAAAATCGCGCCAGGGGCAATTTCGTCATTTGTCGCGACGGTGTCGGAATGGGCCGAAATTTTGCAGGTTCATCGAAAACAAAAATTGCGACAGGGGTTATTTTTGTCATTTGTCGCGACCGTGTACGAATGGGTAAAAGTTTGACGGGTTCATTGGAAACAAAAATCGTGCCGGTGGCAATTTTGTTATTTGTCGCGACGGTGTCAGAATGGGCTGAAATTTGGCAGGTTGGTTAGAAACAAAAATCGCGCCAGGGGCTATTTCGTCATTTCTCGCGACGGTGTCGGAATGGTATGAAATTTGGCAGGTTGATCGGAAACAAAAATCGCGCTAGGGGCAATTTCGTAATTTGTCGCGATGGTGTCAGATTGGGCCGAAATTCGGCAGGTTGATTGGAAACAAAAATCGCGTCAAGGGCAATTTCGTCATTTGTCGCGACGGTGTCGAAATGGGGTAAAATTTGACAGGTTGATCGGAAACAAAAAACAAGTCAGGTGCAATTTCGTCATTTTTCGCGACAGTGTCGGAATGTGCTGAAATTCGACCGGTTGATTGGAAACAAAAATCGCATCAGGTGCAATTTCGTCATTTTTCACGACCGTGTCGGAATGGGCTGAAATTTGGTAGGTTGATTGGAAACAAAAATCGCGTTAGGGGCAATTTCGTCATTTTTCGCGACGGGGTCAGAATGGGCTTAAATTCGTCAGGTTGATCCGAAACAAAAATCGCGCCAGGGGGAATTTCCTCATTTGTCGTGACGGTGTTGGAATGGGCTGAAATTTGGCAACTTGATCGGAAACAAAAATCGCGCTAGGGGCAATTTCGTCATTTTTTGCGACGGGGTTCGAATGGCCTGAAATTCGACAGGTAATTGGAAACAAAAATTGCGTCACGGGCTATTTCGTCATTTGTCGCGACGATTTCGAAATGGGGTAAAATTTGACAGGTTGATCGGAAACAAAAATCGCGCCAGGGGCAATTTCGTCATTTTTCGTGACTGTTTCCGAATGGGTTTAAATTTGGTGGGTTGATCGGAAACAAAAATCGCGCCAGGGGCGATTTAGTCATTTGTCGCGACGGTGTCGGAATGGGCTGAAATTTGGTTGGTTGATCGAAAACAAAAATCGCGCCAGGGGCAATTTCGTCATCTGTCACGACGGTGTCGGAATGGGCTTAAATTTGGCAGGTTGATCGAAAACAAAAATCGCGCCAGGGGCAATTTCATCATTTTTTATGACAAGGTCCGAATGGGCTGAAATTCGATAGGTAATTGGAAACAAAAACGCGTCAGGGGCAATTTCGTCCTTTGTCGCGACGATTTCGAAATGGGGTAAAATTTGACCGGTTGATCGGAAACAAAAATCACGCCAGGGGCAATTTCATCATTTTTCGTGATCGTTTCAGAATGGGTTGAAATTTGGCAGGTTGATAGCAAACGAAAATCGCGCAAGGGGCAATTTCGTCATTTTTTATCGACGGGGTTCGAATGGGCTGAAATTCGACAGGTAATTGGAAACAAAAATCGCCTCAAGGGCAATTTCATCATTTGTCTCGACGATTTCGAAATGGGGTAAAATTTGAGAGGTTGATCGGAAACAAAAATCGCGCCAGGGGCAATTTCGTCATTTTTTGTGACCGTTTCAGATTGGGTTGAAATTTGGCGGGTTGATCCGAAACAAAAATCGCGCCAGGGGCAATTTCATCATTTGTCACGACGGTGTCGGAATGGGCTGAAATTTGGCAGGTTGATCGGAAACAAAAATCGCGCCAGGGGCAATTTCGTCATTTTTTGCGACAGGGTCCGAATGGGCTGAAATTCGACCGGTAATTGGAAACAAAAACGCGTCAGGGGCAATTTCGTCATTTGTCGCGACGATTTCGAAATGGGGTAAAATTTGACCGGTTGATCGGAAACAAAAATCGCGCCAGGGACAATTTCATCATTTTTCGTGATCGTTTCAGAATGGGTTGAAATTTGGCGGGTTGATAGGAAACAAAAATCACGCCAGGGGCGATTTCGTCATTTGTCGCGACGGTGTCGGGATGGGCTGAAATTTGGCAGGTTGATCGGAAGCAAAAATCGCGACAGGGGTTATTTTAACATTTGTCGCGACCGTGTTCGAATTTGTTAAAATTTGACAGGTTGATTGGAAACAAAAATTGAGCCGGTAGCGATGTTGTTATTCGTCGCGACGGTGTCAGAATGGGTTGAAATTTGGCAGGTTGGTTGGAAACAAAAATCTCGCCAGGGGCTATTTCGTCATTTGTCGCGACGATTTTGAAATGGCTTAAAATTTGACAGGTTGATCGGAAACAAAAATCATGCCAGGGGCAATTTCGTTATTTTTCGTGACCGTTTCAGAATGGGTTGAAATTTGGCGGGTTCATCGGAAACAAAAATCGCGCCAGGGGTGATTTCGTCGTTTCTCGCGACGGTGTTAGAATGGGCTGAAAGTTGACGGGTTGATTGGAAACAAAAATCGCGACAGGGGTTATTTTGTCATTTGTCGTGACCGTGTACGAATGGGTTAAAATTTGACCGGTTGATTGGAAACAAAAATAGTGCTAGGTGCAATTTCGTCATTTGTCGCAACGGTGTTGGAATGGGCTGAAATTTGGCAGGTTGATCGGAAACAAAAATCGCGCCAGGGGCAATTTCGTCATTTTTTGCGATGGGGTCTGAATGGGCTGAAATTCGACAGGTAATTGGAAACAAAAATTGCGTCAGGGGCAATATCGTCATTTGTCGCGACGATTTCGAAATGGGTTAAATTTTGACAAGTTGATCGGAAACAAAAATCGCTCCAGGGGCAATTTCGTCATTTTTCGTAATCGTTTCAGAATGGGTTGAAATTTGGTAGGTTGATCGGAAACAAAAAATCGCGCTAGGGGCAATTTCGTCATTTTTCGCGAAGGTGTTTGAATGGGCTGAAATTCGACAGGTTGATTGGAAACAAAAATCGCGTCAGGGGCAATTTCGTCATTTGTCGCGACGGTGTCGGAATGGGCTGAAATTCGACAAGTTGATCGGAAACAAAAATCGCGTCAGGGGCAATTTCGTCATTTGTCGTGACGGTGTCAGAATGGGCCGAAATTTGGAAGGTTGATCGGAAAAAAAAATAGCACAACGAGCAAATTCGTCATTTGTTACGATGACGTCGGAATAGGCTGAAATTCGGCAGGTTGATCGGAAACAAAAATTGCGCAAGGGGCAATTTCGTCATTTTTCGTGATGGTGTCAAAATGGGCTGAAATTTTGCAGGTTGATCCGAAACAAAAATCGCGCCAGGGGCAATTCCGTCATTTACGGTGTCGATATCGACTGAAATTTGGCGGGTTGATCGGAAACAAAAATCGCGCCGGGGCAATTTCGTCATTTTTTATCGACGGGGTTCGAATGGGCTGAAATTCGACAGGTAATTGGAAACAAAAATCGCGTCAAGGGCAATTTCGTCATTTGTCTCGACGATTTCGAAATGGGGTAAAATTTGACAGGTTGATCGGAAACAAAAATCGCGCCAGGGGCAATTTCTTCATTTTTAGTAATCGTTTCAGAATGGCTTGAAATTTGGCGGGTTGATCCGAAACAAAAATTGCGCCAGGGGCAATTTCGTCATTTGTCACGACGGTGTCGGAATGGGCTGAAATTTGGCAGGTTGATCGGAAACAAAAATCGCGCCAGGGGCAATTTCGTCGTTTTTTGCGACAGGGTCCGAATGGGCTGAAATTCGACAGGTAATTGGAAACAAAAATCGCGTCAGGGGAAATTTCATTATTTGTCGCGACGATTTTGAAATGGGGTAAAATTTGACAGGTTGATCGGAAAGAAAAATCGCGCCAGGGCGATTTCGTCATTTGTCACGACGGTGTCGGAATGGGCTGAAATTTGGCAGGTTGATCGGAAACAAAAATTGCGCTGGGGCAATTTCGTAATTTTTTTCGACAGCAGCTGAATGACCTGAGATTCGACAGTAATTGGAAACAAAAATCGCGCCAGGGGGAATGGGCTGAAATATTGCAGGTTGATTGGAAACAAAAACAGCGCCAGGGGGAATTTAGCATTTGTCGCGACGGGGTCGATTTTGGCTGAAATTTGGCAGGCTAATTCGAAACAAAAACAGCGCGAGGGGTAATTTTGTCATTTGTTGCGACCGTGTACGAATGGGCTGAAATTTGACAGATCGATTGGAAACAAAAATCGCGCCGGTGGCGGTTTTGTTATTTGTCGAGACGGTGTCAGAATTGGCTGAAATTTGTCAGGTTGATTGGAAACAAAAATCGCGCCAGGGGTAATTTCGTCATTTTTCGCGACGGCGTCAGAATGGGCTGAAATTTGGCAAGTAATTTTAAACAAAAATCACGTCAGGGGTAATTTCGTCATTTGTCGCGACGATGTCAGAATGGGGTAAAATTTAACAGGTTGATCGGAAACAAAAATCGCGCAAGAGGCAATTTCGTCATTTTTCGTGACAGTGTCGGAATGGGCTGAAATTTGGCAGGTTGATTCGAAACGAAAATCACGCCAGGGTTTCATCATTTGTCGCGAAGTGTCGGAATGGCCTGAAATTTTGTCGGGTGATCGGAAACAAAAATCGTGACAAGAGTTATTGTGTCATTTGTCGCGATCGTGTACGAATGCGTTAAAATTTGACATGTTGATTGGAAACAAAAATCGCGCCGTTGGCCATTTTGTTATTTGTCACGACGGTGTCGGAATGGACTGAAATTTGGCAGGTTGATTGGAAACAAAAATCGCGCCGGGGCAATTTCGTCATTTGTCGCGACAGTGTCGGAATGGGCTGAAATTTGGCAGCTTGATCGGAAAAAACAATCGTGCCAGAGGCAATTTCGCCATTTTTCGCGACGGTGTCCGAATGGGCTGAAATTTGGCAAGTATCATATCGGAAACAAAAATCGCGCAAGGGGCAATTTCGCCATTTGTCGCGATGGTGTCAGAATGGGCTGAAATTCGGCAGGTTGATTGGAAACAAAAATCGCGTCAGGGGCAACTTCGTCATTTGTCGCGACAGTGTCGAAATGAGGTAAAATTTGACAGATTGATCGGAAACAAAAATCGTGCCAGGGGCAATATCGTCATTTTTCACGACACTATCGGAACGGGCTGAAATTTGGCAGGTTGATCGGAAATAAAAATCGAACCAGGGGCAATTTCATCATTTTTCGCGACGACGTCAGAATGGGCTAAAATTTGGTAGGTAATTGGAAACAAAAATCGCGTCAGGGGCAATTTCGTTATTTTTCGTGATTGTGTCGGAATGCGCTGAAATTTTGCAGGTAATTGGAAACAAAAATCGCGTCAGGGGCAATTTCGTCAATCGTCGGAACGATTTCGGAATGGGGCAAAATTTGATTGGTTGATGGGAAACAAAAATCGTGCCTGAGGTAATTTCGTCATTTTTCGCGACGGTTTCAGAATGGGCTGAAATTTGGCAGGCTGATTGGATACAAAAATCGTGGCAGGGGCAATTTTGTCATTTGTCGCGATGGTGTCAGAATGGGTTGAAATTTGGCAGGTTGATCAGAAACAAAAATTGCGTCAGGGGCAATTTCGTCATTTTTCGCGACGATGTCAGAATGGACTGAAATTCGACAGGTTGATTGGAAACAAAAATCGCGTCAGGGGCAATTTTGTCATTTGTCGCAACGGAGTCGGAATGGGGTAAAATTTGACAGGTTGATTGGAAACAAAAATCGCGCAAGGGGTAATTTCGTCATTTTTTGCGACAGTGTCGAAATGGGCTAAAATTTAGCAGGTTGATTGGAAATAAAAATTGCCCCCGGGACAATTTCGTCATTTGCCGCAACGGCGTCGGAATGGGCTGAAATTTGGCAGGTTGATTGGAAACAAAAATAGCTCCGGGCAATTTCGTAATTTTTCGTGACCGTTTTAGAATGGGTTGAAATTTGGCGGGTTGATCGGAAACAAAAATCGTGCCAGGGGCGATTTCGTCATTTGTCACGACGGTGTCGGAATTGGCTAAAATTTGGCAGGTTGATCGGAAACAAAAATCGTGCCGGGGCAATTTCATAATTTTTTGAGACGGCGTCTGAATGGGCTGAAATTCGATAGGTAATTGGAAACAAAAATCGCGTTAGGGGTAATTTCGTCATTTTTCGCGACGGCGTCAGAATGGGCTGAAATTCGGCAAGTAATTTTAAACAAAAATCACGTCAGGGGTAATTTCATCATTTGTCGCGACGGTGTGGGAATGGTCTGAAATTTGGCAGGTTGATCGAAAACAAAAATCGCGCCAGGGGCAATTTCGTCATTTGTCGCGACGGTGTCGGAATGGGCAGAAATTCGACAGGTTGATCGGAAACAAAAATCGCGTCAGGGGCTATTTCGTCATTTGACCCGACGGTGCCGGAATGGGGTAAAATTTGATAGGTAGATCGGAAACAAAAATCTTGCCAGGGGAAATTTCGTCATTTTTCGCGATTGGGCCAGAATGGGCTGAAATATTGCAGGTTGATTGGAAACAAAAATTGTGCGAGGGGCAATTTTGTCATTTGTCGCGATGGTGTTGGAATGGGTTGAAATTTGGCTAGTTGATTGGAAACAAAAATTGCACAAGGGGTAATTTCGTCATTTTACGCGACGGTGTCAGAATGGGCTGAAATTTGGCAGGTTGATTGGAAACAAAAATCGCTTCAGGGGCAATTTCGTCATTCGTCGTGACAGCGTCGAAATGGGATAAAATTTGACAGATTGATGGGAAACAAAAATCGTGCAAGGGGCAATTTCGCCATTTTTCGCGACAGTGTCGAAATGGGCTGAAATTTGGCAGGTTGATTGCCAACAAAAATTGCGCCAGGGGTAGTTTCGTCATTTGTCGCAACGGTGTCGGATTGGGCTAAAATTTGGCAGGTTGATCGGAAACAAAAATCACGCCAGGGGCAATTTCGTCATTTGTCGCGACGGTGTCGGAATGGGTTGAAATTTCGCAGGTTGATCGGAAACAAAAATCGCGATAGGTGTTATTTTGTCATTTGTCGTGACCGTGTACGAATGGGTTAAAATTTGACAGGTTGATTGGAAACAAAATCGCGCCGGTGGCGATTTTGTTGTTTATCGCAACGGTGTAAGAATGGGTTGAAATTTGGCAGGTTGATTGGAAACAAAAATCGCGCTAAGGGCAATTTCGTCATATGTCGCGACGGTGTCGGAATGGTTTGAAATTTGGCAGGTTTATCGGAAACAAAAATCACGTCAGGGGCAATTTCGTCATTTTTCGCGATGGTGTCGGAATGCGCAGAAATTTTGCAGGTTGATTGGAAACAAAAATAGCGTCGGGGCAATTTCGTCAGTTTTCGAGTTGGCGTCAGAATGGGCTGAAATTCGGCTGGTAATTGGAAATAAAAATTGCGTCATGGGCAATTTTGTCAATCGTCGCAACGATTTCGGAATAGGGTAAAATTTGATTGGTTGATCGGAAACAAAAATCGCGCCAGGGGCAATTTCGTCATTTTTCGCGAAGGTGTCGGAATGCGCTGAAATTTGGCAGGTTGATTGGAAACAAAAATCGTGACAGGGGCAATTTTGTCATTTGTCGCGACGGTGTCGGAATTGGTTGAAATTTGGCAGGTTGATCGGAAACAAAAATTGCGCCAGGGGCAATTTCGTCATTTTTTGCGACGGTGTCCGAATGGGCTGAAATTCGGCAGGTTGATTGGAAACAAAAATCACTTCCGGGGCAATTTCATCATTTGTCGTGACGGTGTCGGAGAGGGGTAAAATTTGACAGGTTGATCGGAAACAAAAATCGCGCAAGGGTCAATTTCGTCATTTTTCGTGACAGTGTCGAAATGGGCTGAAATTTGGCAGGTTGATTGGAAACAAAAATTGCGCCAGGTGCAATTTCGTCATTTGTCGCTACGGTGTCGGAATGGGCTGAAATTTGGCAGGTTGATCGGAAACAAAAATCGCGCCAGGGGTAATTTCGTCATTTGTCGCGACGGTGTCGCAATGGGCTGAAATTTCGCAAGTTGGTCGGAAACAAAAATTGCGACAGTTTTGTCATTTGTCGTGACCGTGTACGAATGGGTTAAAATTTGAATGGTTGATTGGAAACAAAAATCGCTCTGGTGGCGATTTTGTTATTTGTCGCGACTGTGTCAGAATGGGTTGAAATTTGGCAAGTTGGTTAGAAACAAAAATCGCGCCAGGGGCTATTTCATCATTTCTCGCGACGGTGTCGGAATGGTATGAAATTTGGCAGGTTGATCGGAAACAAAAATCGCGCCTGGGGCAATTTCGTCATTTGTCGTGACGGTGTCCTAATGGGCTGAAATTCGACAGGTTGATTGGAAACAAAAATCGCAGCAGGAGCTATTTCGTCATTTGTCGTGAAGGTGTTGGAATGGGCTGAAATTTGGCCAGTCGATCGGAAACAAAAATCGCGATAGGGGTTATTTTGTCATTTGTCGCGACCGTGTACGAATGGGTTAAAATTTGACAGATTGATTGGAAACAAAAATCGAGCCGAAGGCGATTTTGTTATTTGTCGCGACGGTGTCAGAATGGGCTTAAATTTGGCACGTTGGTTAGAAACAAAAATCGCGCCAGGGCCTATTTCGTCATTTCTCGCTACGGTGTCGAAATGGTATGAAATTTGGCAGGTTGATCGGAAACAAAAGTCGCGCCAGGGGCAATTTCGTCACTTGTCGCGACGGTGTCCGAATGGGCTGAAATTCGGTAGGTTGATTGGAAACAAAGATCGCGTCAGGGGCAATTTCGTCATTTGTCGCGACGGTGTCGGAATGGAGTAAATTTTGACAGGTTGATCGGAAACAAAAATCGCGTCAGGTGCAATTTCGTCATTTTTTGCGAAGGTATCGGAATGGGCTGAAATTGGGCAGGTTGATTGGAAACAAAAATCGTGCCATGGGTAATTTTGTCATTTATCGCGACGGCGTCGGAATGGGTTGAAATTTGGCAGGTTGATTGGCAATAAAAATTGCAGCAGGGGCAATTTCGTTATTTTTCTTGACGGTGTCCGAATGGGCTGAAAGTCGACAGGTTGATTGGAAACAAAAATCACTTCCGGGGCAATTTCATAATTTGTCCCGACGGCGTCGGAATGGGGTAAAATTTGACAGGTTGATCGGAAACAAAAATCACGCAAGGGGCAATTTCATCATTTTTCGTGATAGTGTTGAAATGGGCTGAAATTTGGCAAGTTGATTGGAAACAAAAATCACGCAAGGGGCAATTTCGTCATTTGTCGCGACGGTGTCGAAATGGGCTAAAATTTCGCAGGTTGATCGGAAACAAAAATTATGACAGGTGCTATTTTGTCATTTGTCTCGACCGTGTGCGAATGGGTTAAAATTTGACAGGTTGATTGGAAACAAAAATCACGTCGGTGGCGATTTTTTTATTTGTCGCAACGGTGTAAGAATGGGTTGAAAATTGCCAGGCTGATTGGAAACAAAAATCGCGCTGAGGGCTATTTCGTCAAATGTCGCGATGGTGTCGCAGTGGTCTGAAATTTGGCAGGTTGATCGGAAACAAAAATCACGCCAGGGGCAATTTCGTCATTTTTCGCAACAGTGTCAGAATGGGCTGAAATTCGGCAGGTTGATCGAAAACAAAAATCGCGCCAGGGGCAATTTCGTCATTTTTCACGACAGTGTCGGAAAGGGCTGAAATTTGGCAGGTTGATCGGAAACAAAAATCGCGCCGGGGGCAATTTCATCATTTTTCGCGATGGGGTCAGAATGGGCTTAAATTCGACAGGTAATTGGAAACAAAAATTGCATCAGGGGTAATTTTGTCCTTTGTCGCGACGATGTCTGGATGGGGTACTACTTGACAGGTTGATCGGAAACAAAAATCGCGCATGGGGCAATTTCGTCATTTTTCGCGACAGTGGCGGAATGCGCTGAAATTTGGCAGGTTGATTGGAAAAAAAATTGCGCCAGGGGCAATTTTGTCATTTATCGCGACGGTGTCGGAATGGTTTGAAATTTGGCAGGTTGATCGGAAACAAAAAGCGCGCCAGGGGCAATTTTGTCATTTTTTCACGACGATGTCTGAATGGGCTGAAATTCGACAGGTTGATTGGAAACAAAAATCGCGTCAGGGGCAATTTCGTCATTTCTTCCGACGTTGTCAGAATGGGCTGAAATTTGACAAGTTGATCGGAAACAAAAATCGCGTCAGGGGCAATTTCGTCATTTGTCGCGACGGTGTCGGAATGGGCCGAAATTTGGAAGGTTGATCAGAAAAAAGAATAGCGCCACGAGCAAATTCGTCATTTGTTACGACGACGTCGGAATAGGCTGAAATTCGACAGGTTGATCGGAAACAAAAATCGCGCAAGGGGCAATTTCGTCATTTTTCGTGACGGTGTCATAATGGACTGAAATTTGGCAGGTTGATCCGAAACAAAAATTGCGCCAGGGGCAATTCCGTCGTTTGTCGCGACGGTGTCGGAATGGGCTGAATTTCGGCAGGTTGATTGGAAACAAAAATCGCGTCAGGGGCAATTTCGTCATTTGTCGTAACGGAGTCGGAATGCGGTAAAATTTGACAGGTTGATTGGAAACAAAAATCGCCCCCGAGATAATTTCATCATTTGCCGCAACGGCGTCGGAATGGGCTGAAATTTGGCAGGTTTATTGGAAACAAAAAACGCCAGGGGCAATTTCGTCATTTTTCGCAACAGTGTCAGAATGGGCTGAAATTCGGTAGGTTGATTGGAAACAAAAATCGCGTCAGGGGCAATTTCGTCAGTTGTCGTGACGGTGTCGGAATGGGCTGAAATTTGGCAGGTTGATCGGAAACAAAAATCGCGATAGGGTTTATTTTGTCATTTGTCACGACCGTGTACGAATGGGCTAAAATTTGACAGGTTGATTGGAAACAAAAATCGCGCCGATGGCGATTTTGTTATTTGTCGCGACGGTGTCAGAATGGGCTGAAATTTGGCAGGTTGGTTAGAAATAAAAATCGTGCCAGGGTCTATTTTGTCGTTTCTCGCGGCGGTGTCGAAATGGTTTGAAATTTGGCAGGTTGATCGGAAACAAAAATCGCGCCAGGGGCAATTTCGTCATTTGTCGCGACGGTGTCTGAAGGGGCTGAAATTCGACAGGTTGATTGGAAACAAATCGCGTCAGGGGCAATTTCGACATTTGTCGTGACGGTGTCGGAATGGGGTAAAATTTGACAGGTTAATCGGAAACAAAAAATGCGTCTGGTGCAATTTCGTCATTTTTCGCGACAATGTCGGAATGGGCTGAAATTCGACCGGTTGATTGGAAACAAAAATCGCGTCAGGGGTAATTTCATCATTTTTCACGACAGTGTCGGAATGGGCAGAAATTTGGCAGGTTGATTGGAAACAAAAATCGCGCCAGGGGCAATTTCGTCATTTTTCGCGACGGGGTCAGAATGGGCTTAAATTCGGCAGGTAATTGGAAACCAAAATCGCGTAAGGGGTAATTACGTCCTTTGTCGTGACGATGTCGCGATGGGGTATTATTTGACAGGTTGATCGGAAACAAAATTCGCGCAAGGGGCAATTTCTTCATTTTTCGCGACAGTGTCGGAATGGGCTGAAATTTGCCAGGTTGATTGGAAAAAAAATTGTGCCAGGGCCAATTTTGTCATTTATTGCGATGGTGTCGGAATGGTTTAAAATTTGGCAGGTTGGTCGGAAACAAAAATCGCGCCAGGGACAATTTCGTCATTTTTCGCGACGGTGTCAGAAGGGGCTGAAATTCGACAGGTTGATTGGAAACAAAAATAGCGTCAGGGGCAATTTCGGCATTTGTCTCGACGGTGTCGGAATGGGCTGAAATTCGGCAGGTTGATCGGAAACAAAAATCGCGCAAGGGGTAATTTCGTCATTTTTCGCGACAGTGTCGGAATGGGCTGAAATTTGGCAGGTTGATTGGAAAAAAAATTGCGCCAGGGCCAATTTTGTCATTTATTGCGACGGTGTCGGAATGGTTTGAAATTTGGCAGGTTGATCTGAAACAAAAATAGCGCCAGGGACAATTTCGTCATTTTTCGCGACGGTGTCAGAATGGGCTGAAATTCGACAGGTTGATTGGAAACAAAAATAGCGTCAGAGGCAATTTTGTCATTTGTCGCGACGGTGTCGGAATGGGCTGAAATTCGACAGGTTGATCGGAAACAAAAATCGCGCAAGGGGCAATTTCGTCATTTTTTGCGACAGTGTCGGAATGGGCTGAAATTTGGCAGGTTGATTGGAAAAAAAATTGCGCCGGGGCCAATTTTGTCATTTATTGCGACGGTGTCGGAATGGTTTGAGATTTGGCAGGTTGATCGGAAACAAAAATCGCGCCATGGACAATTTCGTCATTTTTCGCGACGGTGTCAGAATGGGCTGAAATTCGACAGGTTGATTGGAAACAAAAATTGCGTCAGGGGCAATTTCGTCATTTGTCGCGACGGTGTCGGAATGGGCTGCAATTTGGCAGGTTGATCGGAAACAAAAATTGCGTCAGGGGCAATTTCATCATTTGTCGCAACGGTGTCGAAATGGGCTGAAATTTGGCAGGTTGATCGGAAACAAAAATTGCGTCGAGGCAATTTCATAATTTTTTGTGACGGTGTCTGAATGGGCTGAAATTCGACAGGTAATTGAAAACAAAAATCGCGTCAGGGGCAATTTCATCATTTGTTGCAACGTTGTCGTAATGGGGTAAAATATGACAGGTTGATCGGAAATAAAATCGCGTCAGGGGCAATTTTGTCATTTGTCGCGACGGTGTCGGAATGGTCTGAAATTTGGTAGGTTGATCGGAAGCAAAAATTGCGTCAAGGGCAATTTTGTCATTTGTCGCGATGGTGTCGGAATGGGCTGAAATTTGGCAGGTTGATTGGAAACAAAAATCTCGCCGGGGCAATTTCGTCATTTTTTGTGACGGGGTCCAAATGGGCTGAAATTCGACAGGTAATTGGAAACAAAAATCGCGTCAGGGGCAATTTCGTCATTTGTCGCGACGATTTCGAAATGGGGCAAAATTTGACGGGTTGATCGGAAACAAAAATCCCGCCAGGGGCAATTTCGTCATTTTTCGTGACCGTTTCAGAATGGGTTGAAATTTGGCGGGTTGATCGGAAACAAAAATCGCGCCCGGGGCGATTTCGTCATTTGTCGCGACGGTGTCGAAATGGGCTGAAATTTGGCAGGTTGATCTGAAACAAAAATTCCGCCGGGGTAATTTCGTAATTTTTTGTGACGGCGTCTGAATGGGCTGAAATTCGGCAGGTAATTGAAAATAAAAATCGCATCAGGGAGAATTTTGTCATTTGTACCGACGGTGCCGGAATGGGGTAAAACTTGACAGGTTGACCGGAAACAAAAATCGCGCCAGGGGCAATTTTGTCATTTTTCGCGATTGTGTCGGAATATGCTGAAATATTGCAGGTTGATTGGAAACAAAAATAGCGCCACGGGGAATTTAGCATTTGCCGCGACGGGGTCGATTTTGGCTGAAATTTGGCAGGCTAATTCGAAACAAAAAAAGCGCGAGGGGTAATTTTGTCATTTGTCGCGACCGTGTACGAATGGGCTGAAATTTAACAGGTCGATTGGAAACAAAAATCGCGCTGGTGGCGGTTTTGTTATTTGTCGCGACGGTGTCAGAATTGGCTGAAATTTGTCAGGTTGATTGGAAACAAAAATCGCGTCAGGGGCAATTTCGTCATTTTTCGCGACGGCGTCAGAATGGGCTGAAATTTGGCAAGTAATTTTAAACAAAAATCACGTCAGGGGCAATTTCATCATTTGTCGCGACGATGTCAGAACGGGGTAAAATTTAACAGGTTGATCGGAAACAAAAATCGCGCAAGGGGCAATTTCGTCATTTTTCGCGACAGTGTCGAAATGGGCTGAAATTTGGCAGGTTGATTGGAAACAAAAATCGCGCCAGGGTTTCGTCATTTGTCGCGACGGTGTCGGAATGGCCTGAAATTTTACAGGTTGATTGGAAACAAAAATCGCGACAGGAGTTATTGTGTCATTTGTCGCGACCGTGTACGAATGCGTTAAAATTTGATAGGTTGATTAGAAACAAAAATCGCGCCGGTGGCCATTTTGTTATTTGTCACGACGGTGTCAGAATGGACTGAAATTTGGCAGGTTGATTGGAATCGAAAATCGCGTCAGGGGCAATTTCATCATTTGTCGCGACAGTGTCGGAATGGGCTGAAATTTGGCAGGTTGATCGGAAAAAAATCGCGCCAGGGCAATTTCGCCATTTTTCGTGATGGTGTCCGAATGGGCTGAAATTTGGCAGGTTGATCGGAAACAAAAATCGGGCAAGGGGCAATTTCGCCATTTGTCGAGACGGTGTCAGAATGGGCCGAAATTCAGCAGGTTGATTGGAAACAAAAATCGCGTCGGGGGCAATTTCGTCATTTGTCGTGACGGTGTCAGAATGGGCCGAAATTTGGAAGGTTGATCGGAAACAAAAATAACGCCAGGGGCAATTTCGTCATTTTTTGCGAGGGCGTCGGAATGTGCTGAAATTCGGCAGGTTGATCGAAAACAAAAATCGCGCTAGGGGCAATTTCGTCATTTTACGCGACGGTGTCAGAATGGGTTGAAATTTGGGAGGTTGATCGGAAACTAAAATCGCGTCGCGGGCAATTTGGGCTGAAATTCGGTAGGTTGATCGGAAACAGAAATCGCGTCAGGGGCAATTTTGTCATTTGTCGCGACGGTGTCGGAATGGTGTAAAATTTGAGAGGTTGATCAGAAACAAAAATCGCGCCAGGGGCAATTTCGTCATTTTTCGCGACAGTGTCGGAATTGTCTGAAATTTGGCAAGTTGATCGGAAAAAAAAATCGCGCCAGGGGCAATTTCGTCATTTGTGGCGACAGTGCCGAAATGGGCTGAAATTCGGCAGGTTGATTGGAAACAAAAATCGCGTCAGGGGCAATTTCATCATTTGTCGGGACGGTGTCAGAATGGGGTAAATTTTGACAGGTTGATCGGAAACAAAAATCGAGCCAGGGGCAATTTCGTCATTTTTTGAGAAATGTCGATGAAATTTGGCTGGTCGATCGAAAACAAAAATCACGCCAAGGCAATTCCGTCATTTTTCGCGACAGCGACTGAATGGGCTGAAATTCGGCAGGTAATTGGAAACAAAAATCACGTCGGAGGCAGATTCGTCATTTGCCGCGATGATGTCGGAATGGGGTAAAATTTGACAGGTTGATCGGAAACAAAAATCGCGCCAGGGGCAATTTCGTCATTTTTCGCAACGGTGTCGGAATGGGCTGAAATTTGGTAGGTTGATCAGAAATAAAAATCGCGCCAGGAGCAATTTCTTCATTCATCGCGACGGTGTCGGAATGGGCTGAAATTTGGTAGGTTGATCAGAAATAAAAATCATGCCGGGGGCAATTTCGTCATTCATCGCGACGGTGTCGGAATGGGCTGAAATTTGGCAGGTTGATTGGAAACAAAAATCGCATCGGGGCAATTCCGTCATTTGTTGTGATGGTGTCGGAATGGGGTAAAATTTGGCAGGTTGATCGGAAACAAAAATCACACCACGGGCAATTTCGTCATTTTTCGCGATTGTGTAGGAATGCGCCGAAATTTTGCAGGTTGATTGGAAACAAAAATCGCGTCAGGGCAATTTCGCCAGTTTTCGAGTTGGCGTCAGTATGGGCTGAAATTCGGTAGGTAATTGGAAACAAAAATCGCGTCAGGGTAATTTCGTCAATCGTCGCAACGATTTCGAAATGGGGTAAAATTTGATTGGTTGATCGGAAAAAAAATCGCGCCAGGGGCAATTTCGTCATTTTTCGCGACGGTGTCAGAATGGGCTGAAATTTGGCAGGTTGATTGGAAACAAAAATCGTGCCAGGGGCAATTTTGTAATTTGTCGCGATGGTGTCGGAAAGGGTTGAAATTTGGCAGGTTGATCAGAAACAAAAATCGCCCCAGGGGCAATTTCGTCATTTGTCGCAACGGCGTCGGAATGGGCTGAAATTTGGCAGGTTGATCGAAAACAAAAATCGCGCCGGGGCAATTTCGTAATTTTTCGTGACCGTTTCAGAATGGGTTGAAATTTGACGGGTTGATCGAAAACAAAAATCGCGTCAGGGGCGATTTTGTCATTTGTCGCGACGGTGTCGGAATGGGCTGAAATTTGGTAGGTTGATCGGAAACAAAAATCGCGCCGGGGCAATTTCGTAATTTTTTGCGACGGCGTCTGAATGGGCTGAAATTCGATGGGTAGTTGGAAACAAAAATCGCGTCAGGGGCAATTTCGTCATTTTTCGCGACGGCTTCAGAATGGGCTGAAATTCGGTAAGTAATTTTAAACAAAAATCAAGCCAGGGGCAATTTCGTCATTTGTCGCGACGATGTCAGAATGGGGTAAAATTTAACAGGTTGATCTGAAACAAAAATCGCGCAAGGGGAAATTTCGTCATTTTTCGCGATAGTGTCAGAATGGGCTGAAATTTGGCAGGTTGATTGGAAACAAAAATCGCGCCAAGGTTTCGTCATGTGTCGTGACGGTGTCGGAATGGCCTGAAATTTTGCTGGTTGATCGGAAACAAAAATCGCGACAGGAGTTATTGTGTCATTTGTCGCGACTGTGTACGAATGCGTTAAAATTTGACAGGTTGATTGGAAACAAAAATCGCGCTGGTGGCCATTCTGTTATTTGTCACGACGGTGTCAGAATGGACTGAAATTTGGCAGGTTGATTGGAAACAAAATCACGCCAGGGGCAATTTCATCATTTGTCACGACAGTGTCGGAATGGGCTGAAATTCGGCAGGTTGTCGTAAAAAAAATCGTGCCAGGGGCAATTTCGCCATTTTTCGCGACGGTGTCTTAATCGGCTGAAATTTGGCAGGTTGATCGGAAACAAAAATCGCGCAAGGGGTAATTTTGCCATTTGTCGTGACGGTTTCGGAATAGGCTGAAATTCGGCAGGTTGATTGGAAACAAAAATCGCGTAAGGGGCAACTTCTTCATTTGTCGCGACGATGTCGAAATGGGGTAAAATTTGACAGATTGATCGGAAACAAAAATTGCACCGGGGGCAATATCGTCATTTTTCGCGACAGTGTCGGAACGGGCTGAAATTTGGCTGGTTGATCGGAAACAAAAATCGCGCCAGGGGCTAATTCGTCATTTTTCGCGACGGCGTTAGATTGGGCTAAAATTCGGCAGGTAATTGGAAACAAAAATCGCGTCAGGGGCAATTTCGTCATTTGTCGCGATGATGTCGGAATGGGATAAAATTTGACAGGTTGATCGGAAACAAAAATTTCGTAAGGGGCAATTTTGTCATTTTTAGCGATAGTGTCGGAATGGGCTGAAATTCGGCAGGTTGATTGGAAACAAAAATCGCGTCAGGGGCAACTTCGTCATTTGTCGCGACGATGTCGAAATGGGGTAAAATTTGACAGATTGATCGGAAACAAAAATCGCGCCAGGGGCAATATCGTCATTTTTCGCGACACTGTCGGAATGGGCTGAAATTCGGCAGGTTGATGGGAAACAAAAATTGTGTCAGGGGCAATTTCGTCATTTGTCAAGACGGTGTCAGAATGGGCCAAAATTTGGAAGGTTGATCGGAAACAAAAATAGCGCCAGGGGCAATTTCGTCATTTTTTGCGACGGCGTCAGAATGGGCTGAAATTCGGCAGGTTTATCGGAAACAAAAATCGCGCTAGGGGCAGTTTCATCATTTTACGTGACGATTTCGAAATGGGGTAAAAATTGAGAGGTTGATCAGAAACAAAAATTGCGCCAGGGGAAATTTCGTCATTTTTCATGACCGTTTCAGAATGGGTTGAAATTTGGGGGGTTGATCGGAAACAAAAATCGCGCCAGCGGCGATTTCGTCATTTGTCGCGACGGTGTCGGAGTGGGCTTAATTTTGGCAGGTTGATCGAAAACAAAAATTGCGCCAGGGGCAATTTCGTCATTTTTTGCGATGGGGTCCGAATGGGCTGAAATTCGACAGGTAATTGGAAATAAAAATCGTGTCAAGGGCAATTTCGTCATTTGTCGCGACGATTTCGAAATGGGTTAAAATTTGAGAGATTGATCGGAAACAAAAATTGCCCCAGGGGGAATTTCGTCATTTTTCGTGAACGTTTCAGAATGGGTTGAAATTTGGCAGGTTGATCGGAAACAAAAATCGCGCCAAGGGCGATTTCGTCATTTGTCGCAACGGTGTCGGAATGGGCTGAAATTTAGCAGGTTGATCGAAAACGAAAATCGGAACAAGGGTTATTTTGTCATTTGTCACGACCGTGTACGAATGGATTAAAATTTGACAGGTTGATTGGAAACAAAAATCGCGCCGGTGGCGATTTTGTTATTTGTCGTGACGGTGTCAGAATGGGCTGAAATTTGGCAGGTTGGTTGGAAACAAAAATCGTGCCAGGGGCTATTTCATCATTTTTCACGACGGTGTCGGAATGGTTTGAAATTTGGTAGGTTGATCGGAAACAAAAATCGCGCCTGGGTAATTTCGTCATTTGTGGCGACGGTGTCGAAATGGGCTGAAATTCGGCAGGTTGATTGGAAACAAAAATCGCGTCAGGGGCAATTTCGTCATTTGTCGCGATGGTGTCGAAATGCGGTAAAATTTGGCAGGTTGGTCGGAAAAAAAATCGTGCCAGGGGCAATTTCATCATTTTTCGTGACGGTGTCGGAATGGGCTGAAATTTGGCAGGTCGATCGGAGACAAAAATCGCCCCATGGACAATTTCGTCATTTTTCGCAACGGTTTCAGAGTAGGCTGAAAATTCGACAGGTTGATTGGAAACAAAAATCGCGTCCGGGGCAATTCCACTATTTGTCGTGACGGTGTCGGAATTGGCTGAAATTTGACAGTTTGATCGAAAACAAAAATCGCGACATGGGTTATTTTGTCATTTGTCGTGACCGTGTACGAATGGATTAAAATTTGACAGGTTGATTGGAAACAAAAACCGCACCCGTGTTGATTTTGTTATTTGTCGCGACAGTGTCAGAATGGGCTGAAATTTGGCAGGTTGGTTGGAAATAAAAATCGCGCCAGGGCCTATTTCGTCATTTGTCGCGATGGTGTCGGAATGGTATGAAATTTGGCAGGTTGATCGGAAACAAAAATCGCGCTAGGTGAAATTTCATCATTTGTCGCGATGGTGTCCGAATGGGCTGAAATTCAACAGGTTGATTGGAAACAATAATCGCGTCAGGTACAATTTCATCATTTGTCACGACGGTGTCGGAATGGGGTAAAATTTGACTGGCTAATCGGAAACAAAATCGCGCCAGGGGCAATTTCGTAATTTTTCGCGATTGTGTCGGAATGGGCTTAAATTTTGCAGGTTGATTGGAAACAAAAAAGCGCAAGGGGCAATTTAGCATTTGTCGCAACGGTGTCGGTATTGGCTGAAATTTGGCAGGTTGATTCGAAACAAAAACAGCGCCAGGGGTAATTTTGTCATTTGTCGCGACCGTGTACGAATGGGTTAAAATTTGACGGGTTGATTAGAAACAAAAATCGCGACGGCGGCAATTTTGTTATTTGTCGCAACGGTGTAAGAATGGGCTGAAATTTCGCAGGTTGATTGGAAACAAAAATCGCTCTCGAGGCAATTTTGTCATATGTCGCGACGGTGTCGGAATGATCTGAAATTTGGCAGGTTGATCAGAAACAAAAATCGCCCCAGGGGCAATTTCGTTATTTTTCGCAACGATGTCAGAATGGGCTAAAATTCGGCAGGTTGATTGGAAACAAAAATCGCGTCAGGGGAAATTTCGTCATTTGTCGTGACGGTGTCGGAATGGGCTGGAATTTGGCAGGTTGATCGGTAACAAAAATCGAGATAGGGGTTATTTTGTCATTTGTCGCGATTGTGTACGAATGGGTTAAAATTTGACAGGTTGATTGGAAACAAAAATTGCGCCGGTGGCCATTTTGTTATTTGTCACAACGGTGTCAGAATGGACTGAAATTTGGCAGGTTGATTGGAAACAAAAATCGCGCCAGGGGCAATTTCGTCATTTGTCGCGACAGTGTCGGAATGGGCTGAAATTTGGCAGGTTGATCGGAAAAAAAAATCGCGCCAGGGGCAATTTCGTCATTTTTCGCGACGGCGTCAAAATGGGCTAAAATTCGACAGGTAATTGGAAACAAAAATCGCGTCAGGGGCAATTTCGTCATTTGTCGCGACGATGTCGGAATGGGGTAAAATTTGACAGGTTGATCGGAAACAAAAATTGCGTAAGGGGCAATTTCGTCATTTTTCGATACAGTGTCGGAATGGGCTGAAATTCAACAGGTTCATTGGAAACAAAAATCGCGTCAGGGGCAATTTCGTCATTTGTCGCGACAGTGTCAGAATGGGCCGAAATTTGGAAGGTTGATCGGGAACAAAAACAGCGCCAGGGGCAATTTCGTCATTTTTTGCGACGGCGTCGGAATTGGCTGAAATTCGGCAGGTTTATCGGAAAAAAATCGCGTTAGGGGCAATTTCGTCATTTTACGCGACGATTTCGAAATGGGGTAAAAATTGAGAGGCTGATCGGCAACAAAAATCACGCCAGGGGCAATTTCGTCATTTTTCATGACCGTTTCAGAATGGGTTGAAATTTGGGGGTTGATCGGAAACAAAAATCGGGCCAGGGGCGATTTCATAATTTGTCGCGACGGTGTCGGAGTGGGCTGAAATTTGACAGGTTGGTCAGAAACAAAAATCGCGCCAGGGGCAATTTCGTCATTTTTTTGCGACGGGCTCCGAATGGGCTGAAATTCGACAGGTAATTGGAAACAAAAATCGCGTCAAGGGCAATTTCGTCATTTGTCGCGACGATTTCGAAATGGGTTAAAATTTGAGAGGTTGATCGGAACAAAAATCGCTCCAGGGGCAATTTCGTCATTTTTCGTGAACGTTTCAAAATGGGTTGAAATTTGGCGGGTTGATCGGAAACAAAAATTGCGCCAGGGGCGATTTCATCATTTGTCGCGACGGTGTCGGAATGGGCTGAAATTTAGCAGGTTGATCGGAAACAAAAATCGGAATAGGGGTTATTTTGTCATTTGTCGCGACCGTGTATGAATGGGTTAAAATTTGACAGGTTGATTGGAAACAAAAATCGCGCCGATGGCGATTTCGTTATTTGTCGTGACGGTGTCAGAATGGGCTGAAATTTAGCAGGTGGTTGGAAACAAAAATCGCGCCAGGGGCTATTTCATCATTTGTCGCGACGGTGTCGGAATGGTCTGAAATTTGGCTGGTCGATCGGAAACAAAAATCGCGCCGGGGTAATTTCGTCATTTGTGGCGACGGTGTCGAAATGGGCTGAAATTCGGCAGGTTGATTGGAAACAAAAATCGTGTCAGGGGCAATTTCGTCATTTCTCGCGACGGTGTCGAAATGGGGTAAAATTTGGCAGGTTGATCGGAAACAAAAATCGTGCCAGGGGCAATTTCATCATTTTTCGCGACGGTGTCAGAATGGGCTGAAATTTGGCAGGTTGATCGGCGACAAAAATCGCCCCATGGGCAATTTCGTCATTTTTCGCAACGGTGTCAGAGTAGGCTGAAATTCGACAGGTTGATTGGAAACAAAAATTGCGTCCGGGGCAATTCCGTTATTTGTTGTGACGGTGTCGGAATGGGTTGAAATTTGACAGGTTGATCGAAAACAAAAATCGCGACAGAGGTTATTTTGTCATTTGTCGCGACCGTGTTCGAATGGGTGAAAATTTGACAGGTTGATTGGAAACAAAAATCGCGCCCTTGGTGATTTTGTTATTTGTCGCGACGGTATCAGAATGGGCTGAAATTTGGCAGGTTGGTTGGAAACAAAAATCGCGCCAGGGCCTATTTCGTCATTTGTCGCGATGGTGTCGGAATGGTATGAAATTTGGCAGGTTGATTGGAAACAAAAATCGCGCAAGGGGAAATTTCATCATTTGTCGCGACGGTGTCGGAATGGGGAAAAATTTGACAGGTTGATCGGAAACAAAATCGTGCAAGGGGCAATTTCGTTATTTTTCGCGATTGTGTCGGAATGGGCTGAAATTTTGCAGGTTGATTGGAAACAAAAAAGCGCTAGGGGCAATTTAGCATTTGTCGCAATGGTGTCGGTATTGGCTGAAATTTGGCAGGCTGATTCGAAACAAAAATAGCGCCAGGGTACGAATGGGTTAAAATTTGACAGGTTGATTGGAAACAAAAATCGTGCCAGGGGCAATTTCGTCATTTGTCGCGACAGTGTCGGAAAGGGCTGAAATTTGGCAGGTTGATCGGAAAAAAAATCTCGCCAGGGGCAATTTCGTCATTTTTCGCGACGGTGTAAGAATCGGCTGAAATTTGGCAGGTTGATCGGAAACAAAAATCGCGCAAGGGGTAATTTTGCAATTTGTCGTGACGGTGTCGGAATGGGCTGAAATTCAGCAGGTTGATTGGAAACAAAAATCGCGACAGGGGTTATTTTGTCATTTGTCGCGATCGTGTACGAATGGGTTAAAATTTGAGAGGTTAATTGGAAACAAAAATCGAGCCAGTGGCCATTTCGTTATTTGTCACGACGGTGTCAGAATGGACTGAAATTTGGCTGGTTGATCGGAAACAAAAATCCCGCCAGGGGCAATTTCGTCAATTTTCGCGACGGCGTCAGAATGGGCCAAAATTCGGCAGGTAATTGGAAACAAAAATCGCGTCAGGGGCAATTTCGTCATTTGTCGCGACGATGTCGGAATGGGGTAAAATTTGACAGGTTGATCGGAAACAAAAATTGCGTAAGGGGCAATTTCGTCATTTTTCGCGACAGTGTCGGAATGGGCTGAAATTCGACAGGTTGATTGGAAACAAAAATCGCGTCAGGGGCAATTTCGTCATTTGTCGCGACGGTGTCAAAATGGGCCGAAATTTGGAAGGTTGATCGGAAACAAAAATTGCGCCAGGGGCAATTTCGTCATTTTTTGCGACGACGTCGGAATTGGCTGAAATTCGGCAGGCTTATCGAAAATAAAAATCGCGCTAGGGGCAATTTCGTTATTTTACGCGACGATTTGGAAATGGGGTAAAAATTGAGAGGTTGATCGGAAACAAAATCGCGCCAAGGGCAATTTCGTCATTTTTCATGACCGTTTCAGAATGGGTTGAGATTTGGGGGGTTGATCGGAAACAAAAATCGCGCCAGGGGCGATTTCGTCATTTGTCGCGACGGTGTCGAAGTGGGCTGAAATTTGGCAGGTTGATTGGAAACAAAAATCGCGTCATGGGGAATTTCGTCATTTGTCGCGACGATTTCGAAATGGGTTAAAATTTGAGTGGTTGATCGGAAATAAAAATTGCTCCAGGGGCAATTTCGTCATTTTTCGTGAACGTTTCAGAATGGGTTGAAATTTGGCGGGTTGATCGGAAACAAAAATCGCGCCAGGGGCGATTTCGTCATTTGTCGCGACGGTGTCGGAATGGGCTGAAATTTAGCAGGTTGATCGGGAACAAAAATTGGAACAGGGGTTATTTTGTCATTTGTCTCGACCGTGTACGAATGGGTTAAAATTTGACAGGTTGATTGGAAACAAAAATTGCGCCGGTGGCGATTTCGTTATTTGTCGTGACGGTGTCAGAATGGGCTGAAATTTGGCAGGTTGGTTGGAAACAAAAATCGCGCTAGGGGCTATATCATCATTTGTCGCGACGGTGCCGGAATGGTCTGAAATTTGGCAGGTTGATCGGAAATAAAAATCGCGCCAGAGGCAATTTCGTCATTTGTGGCGACGGTGTCGAAATGAGCTGAAATTCGGCAGGTTGATTGGAAACAAAAATCGCGTCAGGGGCAATTTCGTCATTTGTCGCGACGGTGTCGAAATGGGGTAAAATTTGGCAGGTTGATCGGAAACAAAAATCGTGCCAGGGGCAATTTCATCATTTTTCGCGACGGTGTCGAAATGGGCTGAAATTTGGCAGGTTGATCGGAGACAAAAATCGCCCCGTGGGCTATTTCGTAATTTTTCGCAACGGTGTCAGAGTAGGCTGAAATTCGACAGGTTGATTGGAAACAAAAATCGCGTCCGGGGCAATTTTGTTATTTGTCGTGACGGTGTCGGAATGGGCTGAAATTTGACAGGTTGATCGAAAACAAAAATCGCGACAGGGGTTATTTTGTCATTTGTCGCGACCGTGTACGAATGGGTTAAAATTTTACAGGTTGATTGGAAACAAAAATCGCACCCGTGGTGATTTTGTTATTTTCGCGACGGTGTCAGAATGGGCTGAAATTTGGCAGGTTGGTTGGAAACAAAAATCGCGCCAGGGCCTATTTCGTCATTTGTCGCGATGGTGTCGGAATGGTATGAAATTTTGCAGGTTGATCGGAAACAAAAATCGCGCCAGGGGAAATTTCATCATTTATCGCGACGGTGTCGAAATGGGGTAAATTTGACAGATTGATCGGCAACAAAAATCGCGCCAGGGGTAATATCGTCATTTTTTGCGACAGTGTCGGAACGGGCTGAAATTTGGCTGGTTGATCGTAAACAAAAATCGCCCCAGGGGCAATTTCGTCATTTATCGCGACGGCGTCAGAATGGGCTAAAATTCGACAGGTAATTGGAAACAAAAATCGCGTCAGGGACAATTTCGTCATTTGTCGCGACGATGTCGAAATGGGGTAAAATTTGCCAGGTTGATCGGAAACACAAATTACATGAGGGGCAATTTCGTCATTTTTCGCGACGGTGTCGGAATGGGCTGAAATTCGACAGGTTGATTGGAAACAAAAATCGCGTCAGGGGTAATTTCATCATTTGTCGCGATGGTGTCAAAATGGGCCGAAATTTGGAAGGTTGATCGGAAACAAAAATAGCGCCAGGGGCAATTTCGTCATTTTTTGCGACGGCATCGGAATGGGCTGAAATTCGGCTCGCGACAGGGGCAATTTCGTCATTTTACGCGACGATTTGGAAATGGGGTAAAAATTGAGAGGTTGATCGGAAACAAAAATCGCGCCAGGGGCAATTTCGTCATTTTTCATGACCGTTTCAGAATGGGTTGAAATTTGGGGGGTTGATCGAAAACAAAAATCGGGCCAGGGGCGATTTCATCATTTGTCGCGACGGTGTCGGAGTGGGCTGAAATTTGACAGGTTGGTCAGAAACAAAAATCGCGCCAGGGGCAATTTCGTCATTTTTTTGCGACGGGCTCCGAATGGGCTGAAATTCGACAGGTAATTGGAAACAAAAATCGCGTCAAGGGCAATTTCGTCATTTGTCGCGACGATTTCGAAATGGGTTAAAATTTGAGAGGTTGATCGGAACAAAAATCGCTCCAGGGGCAATTTCGTTATTTTTCGTGAACATTTCAGAATGGGTTGAAATTTGTCGGGTTGATCGGAAACAAAAATCCAGCCAGGGGCGATTGCGTCATTTGTCGCGAGGGTTTTGAAATGGGCTGAAATTTAGCAGGTTGATCGAAAACAAAAATCGCAACAGGGGTTATTTTGTCATTTGTCGCAACCGTGTACGAATGGGTTAAAATTTGACAGGTTGTTTGGAAACAAAAATTGCGCCGGCGGCGATTTTGTTATTTGTCGTGACGGTGTCAGAATGGGCTGAAATTTGGCAGGTTGGTTGGAAACAAAAATCGCGCCAGGGGCAATTTCATCATTTGTCGCGACGGTGTCGGAGTGGGATAAAATTTGACAGGTTGATCGGAAACAAAATCGCGCCAGTGGCAATTTCGTCATTTTTCGCGATTGTGTCGGAATGGGCTGAAATTTTGCAGGTTGATTGGAAACAAAAAAGCGCCAAGGGCAATTTAGCATTTGTCGCTACGGTGTCGGTATTGGCTGAAATTTGGCAGGCTGATTCGAAACAAAAATAGCGCCAGGGGTAATTTTGTCATTTGTTGCGACCGTGTACGAATGGGTCAAAATTTGACAGTTGATTGTAAACAAAAATCGCGCCGGTGTCGATTTTGTTATTTGGCGCAAAGGTGTAAGAATGGGCTGAAATTTGGCAGGTTGATTGGAAAAGAAAATCGCGCTCGGGGCAATTTTGTCATATGTCGCGACGGTGTCGGAATGATTTGAAATTTGGCAGGTTGATCAGAAACAAAAATCGCCCCAGGGGCAATTTCGTCATTTTTCGCAACGGTGTCAGAATGGGCCAAAATTCGGCAGGTTGATTGGAAACAAAAATTGCGTCTGGGGAAACTTCGTCAATTGTCGTGACGGTGTCGGAATGGGCTGAAATTTGGTAGGTTGATCGGAAACAAAAATCGCGACAGGGGTTATTTTGTCATTTGTCGCGATCGTGTACGAATGGGTTAAAATTTGAGAGGTTGTTGGAAACAAAAATCGCGCCGGTGGCGATTTTGTTATTTGTCACGACGGTGTCAGAATGGACTGAAATTTGGCAGGTTGATTGGAAACAAAAATCGTGCCAAGGGCAATTTCGTCATTTGTCGCGACAGTGTCGGAATGGGCTGAAATTTGGCAGGTTGATCGGAAAATAAATCGCGCCAGGGGCAATTTCGTCATTTTTCGCGACGGCGTCAGAATGGGCTAAAATTCGGTAGGTAATTGGAAACAAAAATCACGTCAGGGGCAATTTCGTCATTTGTCGCGACGATGTCGAAATGGGGTAAAATTTGACAGGTTGATCGGAAACAAAAATTGCGTAAGGGGCAATTTCGTCATTTTTCGCGACAGTGTCGGAATGGGCTGAAATTCGACAGGTTGATTGGAAACAAAAATCGCGTCGGGGGCAATTTCGTCATTTTTTGCGACAGCGTCGGAATGGGCTGAAATTCGGCAGGCTTATCGAAAATAAAAATCGCGCTAGGGGCAATTTCGTCATTTTACGCGACGATTTGGAAATGGGGTAAAAATTGAGAGGTTGATCGGAAACAAAAATCGCGCCAGGGGCAATTTCGTCATTTTTCATGACCATTTCAGAATGGGTTGAAATTTGTGGGGTTGATCGGAAACGAAAATCGCGCCAGGGGCGATTTCGTCATTTGTCACGATGGTGTCGGAGTGGGCTGAAATTTGGCAGGTTGATCGGAAACAAAAATCGCGTCAAGGGGAATTTCGTCATTTGTCGCGATGATTTCGAAATGGGTTAAAATTTGAGTGGTTGATCGGAAACAAAAATCGCTCCAGGGGCAATTTCTTCATTTTTTGTGAACGTTTCAAAATGGGTTGAAATTTGGCGGGTTGATCGGAAACAAAAATGCGCCAGGGGCGATTTCGTCATTTGTCGCGACGGTGTCGGAATGGGCTGAAATTTAGCAGGTTGATCGGGAACAAAAATCGAAACAGGGGTTATTTTGTCATTTGTCGCGACCGTGTACGAATGGGTTAAAATTTGACAGGTTGATTGGAAACAAAAATCGCGCCGGTGGCGATTTTGTTATTTGTCGTGACGGTGTCAGAATGGGCTGAAATTTAGCAAGTTGGTTGGAAACAAAAATCGCGCTAGGGGCTATTTCATCATTTGTCGCGACGGTGTCGGAATGGTCTGAAATTTGGCAGGTCGATCGAAAATAAAAATCGCGCCAGAGGTAATTTCGTCATTTGTGGCGACGGTGTCGAAATGGGCTGAAATTCGGCAGGTTGATTGGAAACAAAAATCGCGTCAGGGGCAATTTCGTCATTTGTCGCGACGGTGTCGAAATGGGGTAAAATTTGGCAGGTTGATCGGAAACAAAAATCGTGCCAGGGGTAATTTCATCATTTTTCGCGATGGTGTCAAAATGGGCTGAAATTTGGCAAGTTGATCGGAGACAAAAATCGCCCCGTTGGCAATTTCGTAATTTTTCGCAACGGTGTCAGAGTAGGCTGAAATTCGACAGGTTGATTGGAAACAAAAATTGCGTTCGGGGCAAATCTGTTATTTGTCGTGACGGTGTCGGAATGGGCTGAAATTTGACAGGTTGATCGAAAACAAAAATCGCGGCAGGGCTTATTTTGTCATTTGTCGCGAACATGTGCGAATGGGTTAAAATTTCACAGGTTGATTGGAAACAAAAATCGCGCCCGTGGTGATTTTGATATTTTCGCGACGGTGTCAGAATGGGCTGAAATTTGGCAGGTTGGTTGGAAACAAAAATCGCGCCAGGGCCTTTTTCGTCATTTATCGCGATGGTGTCGGAATGGGCTGAAATTTTGAAGGATCATTGGAAATAAAAAAGTGCCGGGGCAATTTAGCATTTGCCGCAGCGGTGTCGGTATTGGCTGAAATTTGGTAGGCTGATTCGAAACAAAAACAGCGCCAGGGGTAATTTTGTCATTTGTCGCGACCGTGTACGAATGGGTTAAAATTTGATAGGTTGATTGGAAAGAAAAATCGCGCCGGTGGCGATTTTGTTATTTGTCGTAACGGTATAAGAATGAGCTGAAATTTGACAGGTTGATTGGAAACAAAAATCGCGCTCGGGGCAATTTTGTCATATGTCGCGACGGTGTCAGAATGATATGAAATTTGGCAGGTTGATCAGAAACAAAAATCGCCCCAGGGGCAATTTCGTCATTTTTCGCAACGGTGTCAGAATGGGCTAAAATTCGGCAGGTTGGTTGGAAAGAAAAATCGCGTCAGGGAAAATTTGGTCATTTGTCGTGACGGTGTCGGAATGGGCTGAAATTTGGCAGGTTGATCGGAAACAAAAATCGCGATAGGGGTTATTTTGTCATTTGTCGCGATCGTGTACGAATGGGTTAAAATTCGAGAGGTTGATTGGAAACAAAAATCGCGCCAGTGGCCATTTTGTTATTTGTCACGACGGCGTCAGAATGGACTGAAATTTGGCAGGTTGATTGGAAACAAAAATCGTGCCAGGGGCAATTTCGTCATTTGTCGCGACAGTGTCCGCATGGGCTTAAATTTGGCAGGTTGATCGGAAAAAAAATCGCGCCAGGGGCGATTTCGTCATTTTTTGCGACGGTGTCCGAATCGGCTGAAATTTGGCAGGTTGATCGGAAACAAAAATCGCGCAAGGGGTAATTTTGCCATTTGTCGTGACGGTGTCGGAATGGGCTGAAATTCGGCAGGTTGATTGGAAACAAAAATCGCGTCAGGGGCAACTTCGTTATTTGTCGCGACGGTGTTGAAATGGGGTAAAATTTGACAGATTGATCGGCTACCAAAATCGCGCCAGGGGCAATATCGTCATTTTTCGCGACAGTGTCGGAATGGGCTGAAATTTGGCTGGTTGATCGGAAACAAAAATCGCGCCAGGGGCAATTTCGTCATTTTTCGCGACGGCGTCAAAATGGGCTAAAATTCGACAGGTAATTGGAAACAAAAATTGCGTCAAGGGCAATTTCGTCATTTGTCGCAACGATTTCGAAATGGGTTAAAATTTGTGAGGTTGATCGAAAACAAAAATCCCTCCAGGGGCAATTTCGTCATTTTTCGTGAACATTTCAGAATGCGTTAAAATTTGGCGGGTTGATCGGAAACAAAAATCGCGCCAGGGGCGATTTCGTCATTTGTCGCGACGGTGTTGGAATGGGCTGAAATTTAGCAGGTTGATTGGAAACAAAAATCGGAACAGGGGTTATTTTGTCATTTGTCGCGACCGTGTACGAATGGGTTAAAATTTGACATGTTGATTGGAAACAGAAATCGCGCCAATGGCGATTTCGTTATTTGTCATGATGGTGTCAGAATGGGATGAAATTTGGCAGGTGGTTGGAATCAAAAATCGCGCCAGGGGCTATTTCATCATTTGTCGCGACGGTGTCGGAATGGTCTGAAATTTGGCTGGTTGATCGGAAACAAAAATCGCGCCGGGGTAATTTCGTCATTTGTGGCGACGGTGTCGAAATGGGCTGAAATTCGACAGGTTGATTGGAAACAAAAATCGCGTCAGGGGCAATTTAGTCATTTCTCGCGACGGTGTCGAAATGGGGTAAAATTTGGCAGGTTGATCGGAAACAAAAATCGTGCCAGGGGCAGTTTCATCATTTTTCGCGACGGTGTCAGAATGGGCTGAAATTTGGCAGGTTGATCGGCGACAAAAATCGCCCCATGGGCGATTTCGTCATTTTTCGCAACGGTGTCAGAGTAGGCTAAAATTCGACAGGTTGATTGGAAACAAAAATCGCGTCCGGGGCAATTCCGTTATTTGTTGTGACGGTGTCGAAATGGGCTGAAATTTGACAGGTTGATCGAAAACAAAAATCGCGACAGGGGTTATTTTGTCATTTGTCGTGACCGTGTACGAATGGGTGAAAATTTGACTGGTTGATTGGAAACAAAAATCGCGCCCTTGGTGATTTTGTTATTTGTCGCGACGGTGTCAGAATGGGCTGAAATTTGGCAGGTTGGTTGGAAACAAAGATCGCGCCAGGGCCTATTTCGTCATTTGTCGCGATGGTGTCGGAATGGTATGAAATTTGGCAGGTTGATCGGAAACAAAAATCGCGCCAGTGGAAATTTCATCATTTGTCGCGGCGGTGTCCGAATGGGCAGAAATTCGATAGGTTGATTAGAAACAAAAATCGCGTCAGGGGCAATTTCGTCATTTCTCGCGACGGTGTCGAAATGGGGCAAAATTTGGCAGGTTGATCGGAAACAAAAATCTTGCCACGGGCAATTTCATCATTTTTTGCGACGGTGTCAGAATGGGCTGAAATTTGGCAAGTTGATCGGCGACAAAAATCGCCCCATGGGCAATTTCGTCATTTTTCGCAACGGTGTCAGAGTAGGCTGAAATTCGATAGGTTGATTGGAAACAAAAATCGCTTCCGGGGCAATTCCATTATTTGTTGTGACGGTGTCGGAATGGGCTGAAATTTGACAGGTTGGTCGAAAACAAAAATCGCGACAGGGGTTATTTTGTCATTTGTCGTGACCGTGTACGAATGGGTGAAAATTTGATAGGTTGATTGGAAACAAAAATCGCGCCCTTGGTGATTTTGTTATTTGTCGCGACGGTGTCAGAATGGGCTGAAATTTGGTAGGTTGGTTGGAAACAAAAATCGCGCCAGGGCCTATTTCGTCATTTGTCGCGATGGTGTCGGAATGGTATGAAATTTGGCAGGCTGATTGGAAACAAAAATCGCACCAGGGGAAATTTCATCATTTGTCGCGACGGTGTCCGAATGGGCTGAAATTCGACAGGTTGATTGGAAACAAAAATCGCGTCAGGGGCAATTTCATCATTTGTCGCGACGGTGTCGGAATTGGGAAAAATTTGATAGGTTGATCGGAAACAAAATCGCGCAAGGGGCAATTTCATCATTTTTCGCGATTCTGTCGGAATGGGCTGAAATTTTGTAGGTTGATTGGAAACAAAAAAGCGCTAGGGGCAATTTAGCATTTGTCGCAATGGTGTCGGTATTGGCTGAAATTTGGCAGGCTGATTCGAAACAAAAATAGCGCCAGGGGTAATTTTGTCATTTGTCGCGATCGTGTACGAATGGGTTAAAATTTGACAGGTTGATTGGAAACAAAAATCGCGTCGATGGCGATTTTGTTATTTGCCGTGACGGTGTTAGAATGGACTGAAATTTGGCAGGTGGTTGAAAACAAAAATCGCGCCAGGGGCTATTTCATCATTTGTCGGGACGGTGTCGGAATGGTCTGAAATTTGGCTGGTCGATCGGAAACAAAAATCGCGCCGGGGTAATTTCGTCATTTGTGGCGACGGTGTCGAAATGGGCTGAAATTCGGCAGGTTGATTGGAAACAAAAATCGCGTCAGGGGCAATTTCGTCATTTCTCGCGACGGTGTCGAAATAGGGTAAAATTTGGCAGGTTGATCGGAAACAAAAATCGTGCCAGGGGCAGTTTCATCATTTTTCGCGACGGTGTCAGAATGGGCTGAAATTTGGCAGGTTGATCGGTGACAAAAATCGCCCCATGGGCGATTTCGTCATTTTTCGAAACGGTGTCAGAGTAGGCTGAAATTCGACCGGTTGATTGGAAACAAAAATCGCGTCCGGGGCAATTCCGTCATTTGTTGTGACGGTGTCGAAATGGGCTGAAATTTGACAGGTTGATCGAAAACAAAAATCGCGACAGGGGTTATTTTGTCATTTGTCGCGACCGTGTACAAATGGGTGAAAATTTGGCAGGTTGATTGGAAACAAAAATCGCGCCCTTGGTGATTTTGTTATTTGTCGCGACGGTGTCAGAATGGGCTGAAATTTGGCAGGTTGGTTGGAAACAAAAATCGCGCCAGGACCTATTTCGTCATTTGTCGCGATGGTGTCTGAATGGTATGAAATTTGGCAGGTTGATCGGAAACAAAAATCGCGCCAGGGAAAATTTCATCATTTGTCGCGGCGGTGTCCGAATGGGCTGAAATTCGACAGGTTGATTGGAAACAAAAATCGCGTAAGGGGCAATTTCGTCATTTCTCGCGACGGTGTCGAAATGGGGTAAAATTTGGCAGGTTGATCGGAAACAAAAATCGTGCCAAGGGCAATTTCATCATTTTTTGCAACGGTGTCAGAATGGGCTGAAATTTGGCAGGTTGATCGGCGACAAAAATCACCCCATGGGCAATTTCGTCATTTTTCGCAATGGTGTCAGAGTAGTCTGAAATTCGACAGGTTGATTGGAAACAAAAATCGCGTCCGGGGCAATTCCGTTATTTGTTGTGACGGTGTCGGAATGGGCTGAAATTTGACAGGTTGATCGAAAACAAAAATCGCGACAGGGGTTATTTTGTCATTTGTCGCGACCGTGTACGAATGGGTGAAAATTTGACAGGTTGATTGGAAACAAAAATCGCGCCCTTGGTGATTTTGTTATTTGTCGCGACGGTGTCAGAATGGGCTGAAATTTGGCAGGTTGATCGGAAACAAAAATCGCGCCCTTGGTGATTTTGTTATTTGTCGCGACGGTGTCAGAATGGGCTGAAATTTGGCAGGTTGGTTTGAAACAAAAATCGCGCCAAGACCTATTTCGTTATTTGTCGCGATGGTGTCGGAATGGTATGAAATTTGGCAGGTTGATCGGAAACAAAAATCGCGCCAGGGAAATTTCATCATTTGTCGCGACGGTGTCCGAATGGGCTGAAATTCGACAGGTTGATTGGAAACAAAAATCACGTCAGGGGTAATTTCGTCATTTCTCGCGACGGTGTCGAAATGGGGTAAAATTTGGCAGGTTGATCGGAAACAAAAATCGTGCCAGGGGCAATTTCATCATTTTTCACGACGGTGTCAGAACGGGCTGAAATTTGGCAGATTGATCGGAAACAAAAATCGCACAAGGGGTAATTTTGCCATTTGTCGTGACGGTGTCGGAATAGGCTGAAATTCGGCAGGTTGATTGGAAACAAAAATCGCGTCAGGGGCAACTTCATCATTTGTCGCGACGGTGTCGAAATGGGGTAAAATTTGATAGACTGATCGGCAACAAAAATTGCGCCAGGGGCAATATCGTCATTTTTTCCGACAGTGTCGGAACGGGCTGAAATTTGGCTGGTTGATCGGAAACAAAAATCACCCCAGGGGCAA
This sequence comes from Olea europaea var. sylvestris, assembly GCF_002742605.1. Taxonomy (NCBI): domain Eukaryota; kingdom Viridiplantae; phylum Streptophyta; class Magnoliopsida; order Lamiales; family Oleaceae; genus Olea; species Olea europaea. Next base: position 40,917 of record NW_019228188.1, read on the forward strand.
TTTCGTCATTTTTCGCGACGGCGTCAGAATGGGCTAAAATTCGGCAGGTAATTGGAAACAAAAATCGCGTCAGGGGCAATTTCGTCATTTGTCGCGACGATGTCGGAATGGGGTAAAATTTGACAGGTTGATCGGAAACAAAAATTGCGTAAGGGGCAATTTCGTCATTTTTGGCGACGGTGTCGGAATGGGCTGAAATTCGACTGGTTGATTGGAAACAAAAATCGCGTCAGGGGCAATTTCGTCATTTATCGCGACAGTGTCAGAATGGGCTAAAATTTGGCAGGTTGATCGGAAAAAAAATCGCGCCAGGGGCAATTTCGTCATTTTTCGTGACGGTGTCCGAATCGGCTTAAATTTGGCAGGTTGATCGGAAACAAAAATCGCGCAAGGGGTAATTTTGCCATTTGTCGCGACGGTGTCCGAATGGGCTGAAATTCGACAGGTTGATTGGAAACAAAAATCGCGTCAGGGGCAATTTCATCATTTGTCGCGACGGTATCGGAATGGGGAAAAATTTGACAGGTTGATCGGAAACAAAATCGCGCAAGGGGCAATTTCGTCATATTTCGCGATTGTGTCGGAATGGGCTGAAATTTTGCAGGTTGATTGGAAACAAAAAAACGCTAGGGGCAATTTAGCATTTGTCGCAATGGTGTCGGTATTTGCTGAAATTTGGCAGGCTAATTCGAAACAAAAATAGCGCCAGGGGTAATTTTGTTATTTGTCGCAACCGTGTACGAATGGGTTAAAATTTGACAGGTTGATTGGAAACAAAAATCGCGCCGATGGCGATTTTGTTATTTGTCACGACGGTGTCAGAATGGACTGAAATTTGAAAGGTTGATTGGAAACAAAAATCGTGCCAGGGACAATTTCGTCATTTGTCGCGACAGTGTCGGAATGGGCTAAAATTTGGCAGGTTGATCGGAAAAAAAATCGTGTCAGGGGCAATTTCGTCATTTTTCGCGACGGTGTTCGAATCGGCTGAAATTTGGCAGGTTGATCGGAAACAAAAATCGCGCAAGGGGTAATTTTGCCATTTGTCGTGACGGTGTCGGAATAGGCTGAAATTCGGCAGGTTGATTGGAAACAAGAATCGCGTCAGGGGCAACTTCGTCATTTGTCGCGACGGTGTCGAAATGGGGTAAAATTTGACAGACTGATCGGCAACAAAAATCGCGCTAGGGGCAATATCGTCATTCTTTGCGACAATGTCGGAACGGGCTGAAATTTGGCTGGTTGATCGGAAACAAAAATCGCGCCAGGGGCAATTTCGTCATTTTTCGCGACGGCGTCAGAATGGGCTAAAATTCGGCAGGTAATTGGAAACAAAAATCGCGTCAGGGGCAATTTCGTCATTTGTCGCGACGATGTCGGAATGGGGTAAAATTTGACAGGTTGATCGGAAACAAAAATTACATGAGGGGCAATTTCGTCATTTTTCGCGACAGTGTCGGAATGGGCTGAAATTCGATAGGTTGATTGGAAACAAAAATCGCGTCAGGGGCAATTTCGTCATTTGTCGCGACGGTGTCAAAATGGGCCAAAATTCGGAAGGTTGATCGGAAACAAAAATTGCGCCAGGGACAATTTCGTCATTTTTTGCGACGGCGTCGGAATGGGCTGAAATTCGGCAAGCATTTCGAAAATAAAAATCGCGCTAGGGGCAATTTCGTCATTTTACACGACAGTGTCGGAATGGGGTAAAATTTGACAGGTTGATCAGAAACAAAATCGCGCCAGGGACAATTTCGTCGTTTCTCGCGATTGTGTCGGAATGGGTTGAAATTTTGCATGTTGATTGGAAACAAAAAAGTGCCAGGGGTAATTTAGCATTTGTCGCAACGGTGTCGGTATTGGCTGAAATTTGGCAGGCTGATTCGAAACAAAAACAGCGCCAGGGGTAATTTTGTCATTTGTCGCGATCGGTGTCAGAATGATCTGAAATTTGGCAGGTTGATCAAAAACAAAAATCGCCCCATGGGCAATTTCGTCATTTTTTGCAACGGTGTCAGAATGGGCTAAAATTCGACAGGTTGATTGGAAACAAAAATCGCGTCAGGGGAAATTTCGTCATTTGTCGTGACGGTGTCGGAATGGGCTGAAATTTGGCAGGTTGATCGGAAACAAAAATCGCGACAGGGGTTATTTTGTCATTTGTCGCGATCGTGTACGAATGGGTTAAAATTTGAGAGGTTGATTGGAAACAAAAATCGCGCCGGTGGCCATTTTGTTATTTGTCACGACGGTGTCAGAATGGACTGAAATTTGGCAAGTTGATTGGAAACAAAAATTGTGCCAGGGGCAATTTCATCATTTGTCGCGACAGTGTCGGAATAGGCTGAAATTTGGCAGGTTGGTCGGAAAATAAATCGCGCGAGGGGCAATTTCATCATTTTTCGCGACGGTGTCCGAATCGGCTGAAATTTGGCTGGTTGATCGGAAACAAAAATTGCGCAAGGGGTAATTTTGCCATTTGTCGTGACATTGTCGGAATGGGCTGAAATTTGGCAGGTTGATTGGAAACAAAAATCGCGTTAGGGGCAACTTCGTCATTTGTCGCGACGGTGTCGAAATGGGGTAAAATTTGACAGATTGATCGGCAACAAAAATCGCTCCAGGGGCAATATCGTCATTTTTTGCGACAGTGTCGGAACGGGCTGAAATTTGGCTGGTTGATCGTAAACAAAAATCACCCCATGGGCAATTTCGTCATTTTTCGCGACGGCGTCAGAATGGGCTAAAATTCGATAGGTAATTGGAAATAAAAATCGCGTCAGGGGCAATTTCGTCATTTGTCGCGACGATGTCGGAATGGGGTAAAATTTGACAGGTTGATCGGAAACAAAAATTACGTGAGGGGCAATTTCGTCATTTGTCGCGACGATGTCGGAATGGGGTAAAATTTGACAGGTTGATCGGAAACAAAAATTACGTGAGGGGCAATTTCGTCATTTTTCGCGACAGTGTCGGGATGGGCTGAAATTCGACAGGTTGATTGAAAACAAAAATCGCGTTAGGGGCAATTTCGTCATTTGTCGCGACGGTGTCAGAATGGGCCGAAATTTGGAAGGTTGATCGGAAACAAAAATAGCGCCAGGGGCAATTTCATCATTTTTGGCGACGGCGTCGGAATGGGCTGAAATTCGGCAGGGTTATCGAAAACAAAAATCGCGCTAGGAGCAATTTCGTCATTTTACGCGACGATTTCAAAATGTGGTAAAAATTGAGAGGTTGATTGGAAACAAAAATCGTGCCAGGGGCAATTTCGTCATTTTTCATGACCGTTTCAGAATGGGTTGAAATTGGGGGGTTGATCGGAAACAAAAATCGCTCCACGGGCGATTTCGTCATTTGTCGCGACGGTGTCAGAGTGGGCTGAAATTTGGCAGGTTGGTCAGAAACAAAAATCTCGCCAGGGGCAATTTCGTCATTTTTTTGCGACGGGGTCCGAATGGGCTGAAATTCGACAGGTAATTGGAAACAAAAATCGCGTCAAGGGCAATTTCATCATTTGTCGCGACGATTTCGAATTGGGTTAAAATTGGAGAGGTTGATCGGAAATAAGAATCGTTCCAGGGGCAATTTCGTTATTTTTCGTGAACGTTTCAGAATGGGTTGAAATTTGGCGGGTTGATCGGAAACAAAAATCCCGCCAGGGGCGATTGCGTCATTTGTCGCGAGGGTTTTGAAATGGGCTGAAATTTAGCAGGTTGATCGAAAACAAAAATCGCAACAGGGGTTATTTTGTCATTTGTCGCGACCATGTACGAATGGGTTAAAATTTGATAGGTTGATTGGAAACAAAATCGCGCGCGGTGGCGATTTTGTTATTTGTCGTGACAGTGTCAGAATGGGCTGAAATTTGGCAGGTTGGTTGGAAACAAAAATCGCGCCAAGGGCAATTTCATCATTTGTCGCGACGGTGTCGGAATGGGGTAAAATTTAACAGGTTGATCGGAAACAAAATCGCGCCAGGGGCAATTTCGTCGTTTTTCGCGATTGTTTCGGAATGGGTTGAAATTTTGCAGGTTGATTGGAAACAAAAAAGCGCCAGGGGCAATTTAGCATTTGTCGCAACGGTGTCGTTATTGGCTGAAATTTGGCAGGCTAATTCGAAACAAAAACAGCGCCAGGGGTAGTTTTGTCATTTGTTGCGACCGTGTACGAATGGGTCAAAATTTGACAGTTGATTGGAAACAAAAATCGCACCGGTGGCGATTTTGTTATTTTTCGCAACGGTGTTAGAATGGGCTGAAATTTGGCAGGTTGATTGGAAACAAAAATCGCGCTCGGGGCAATTTTGTCATATTTCGTGACGGTGTCGGAATGATCTGAAATTTGGCAGGTTGATCAGAAACAAAAATCGCCCCAGGGGCAATTTCGTCATTTTTCGCAACGGTGTCAGAATGGGCTAAAATTCGGCAGGTTGATTGGAAACAAAAATCGCGTCTGGGGAAACTTCGTCATTTGTCGTGACAGTGTCGGAATGGGCTGAAATTTGGTAGGTTGATCGGAAACAAAAATCGCGACACGGGTTATTTTGTCATTTGTCGCGATCGTGTAGGAATGGGTTAAAATTTGAGAGGTTGTTGGAAACAAAAATCGCGCCGGTGGCCATTTTGTTATTTGCCACGACGGTGTCAGAATGGACTGAAATTTGGCAGGTTGATTGGAAACAAAAATCGTGCCAGGGGCAATTTCGTCATTTGTCGCGACAGTGTCGGAATGGGCTGAAATTTGGCAGGTTGAACGGAAAAAAAATCGCGCCAGGGGCAATTTCATCATTTTTCGCGACGGTATCGAAATCGGCTGAAATTTGACAGGTTGATCGGAAACAAAAATCGCGCAAGGGGTAATTTTGCCATTTGTCGTGACGGTGTCGGAATGAGCTGAAATTCGACAGGTTGATTGGAAACAAAAATCGCGTCAGGGGCAACTTCGTCATTTGTCGCGACGGTGTCGAAATGGGGTAAAATTTGACAGACTGATCGGCAACGAAAATCGCGCCAGGGGCAATATCGTCATTTTTTGCGACGGCGTCAGAATGGGCTAAAATTCGGCAGGTAATTGGAAACAAAAATCCCGTCAGGGGCAATTTCGTCATTTGTCGCGACGATGTCGGAATGGGGTAAAATTTGACAGGTTGATCGGAAAGAAAAATTGCGTAAGGGGCAATTTCATCATTTTTCGCAACAGTGTCGGAATGGGCTGAAATTCGACAGGTTGATTGGAAACAAAAATCGCGTCATGGGCAATTTCATCATTTGTTGCGACGGTGTCAGAATGGGCCGAAATTTGGAAGGTTGATTGAAAACAAAAATAGCGCCAGGGGTAATTTCGTCATTTTTTGCGACGACGTCGGAATGGGCTGAAATTCGGCAGGTTTATCGAAAACAAAAATCCCGCTAGGGGCAATTTCGTCATTTTAGGCGACGATTTCGAAATGGGGTAAAAATTGAGTGGTTGATCGGAAACAAAAATCGCGCCAGGGGCAATTTCGTCATTTTTCATGACCGTTTCAGAATGGATTGAAATTTGGGGGGTTGATCGGAAACAAAAATCGCGCCACGGGCAATTTCGTCATATGTTGCGACGGTGTCGGAGTGGGCTGAAATTTGGTAGGTTGATCGGAAACAAAAATCGCGCCAGGGGTAATTTCTTCATTTTTTGCGACGGGGTCCGAATGGGCTGAAATTCGACAGATAATTGGAAACAAAAATCGCGTCAAGGGCAATTTCGTCATTTGTCGCGACGATTTCGAAATGGGTTAAAATTTGAGTGGCTGATCGGAAACAAAAATCGCTCTAGGGGCAATTTCGTCATTTTTCGTGAACGTTTTAGAATGGGTTGAAATTTGGCGGGTTGATCGGAAACAAAAATCGCGCCAGGGGCGATTTTGTCATTTGTCGCGACGTTGTCGGAATTAGCTGAAATTTAGCAGGTTGATCAGAAACAAAAATCGGAACATGGGTTATTTTGTCAATTGTCGCGATCGTGTACGAATGGGTTAAAGTTTGACAGGTTGATTGGAAACAAAAATCGCGCCGGTGGCGATTTTGTTATTTTTCGTGACGGTGTCAGAATGGGCTGAAATTTGGCAGGTTGGTTGGAAACAAAAATCGCGCCAGGGGCTATTTCATCATTTGTCGCGACGGTGTCGGAATGGTCTGAAATTTGGCAGGTTGATCGGAAATAAAAATCGCGCCAGGGGTAATTTCGTCATTTGTGGCGACGGTGTCGAAATGGGCTGAAATTCGGCAGGTTGATTGGAAACAAAAATTGCGTCAGGGGCAATTTCGTCATTTGTCGCGACGGTGTCGAAACGGGGTAAAATTTGGCAGGTTGATCGGAAACGAAAATCGTGCCAAGGGCAATTTCATCATTTTTCGCGACGGTGTCAAAATGGGCTGAAATTTGGCAGGTTGATCGGAGACAAAAATCGCCCCATGGGCAATTTCGTCATTTTTCGCAATAGTGTCAGAGTAGGCTGAAATTCGAAAGGTTGATTGGAAACAAAAATCGCGTCCGGGGCAATTCCGTTATTTGTCGTGACGGTGTCGGAATGGGCTGAAATTTGATAGGTTGATCGAAAACAAAAATCGCGACAGGGGTTATTTTGTCATTTGTCGCGACCGTGTACGAATGGGTTAAAATTTGACAGGTTGATTGGAAAAAAAATCGCGCCCGTGGTGATTTTGTTATTTGTCGCGACGGTGTCAGAATGGGCTGAAATTTGGCAGGTTGGTTGGAAACAAAAATCGCACCAGGGCCTATTTTGTCATTTGTCGCGATGGTGTCAGAATGGTATGAAATTTAGCAGGTTGATCGGAAACAAAAGTCGAGCCAGGGGAAATTTCATCATTTGTCGCGACGGTATCGGAATGGGTTGAAATTCGAAAGGTTGATTGGAAACAAAAATCGCGTCAGGGGCAATTTCATCATTTGTCGCGACGATGTCGGAATGGGGTAAAATTTGACAGGTTGATCGGAAACAAAATCGCGCCGGGGGCAATTTCGTCATTTTTCGCGATTGTGTCGGAATGGGCTGAAATTTTGCAGGTTGATTGGAAACAAAAAAGCGCCAGGGGCAATTTAGATTTGACGCAACGGTGTGGGTATGGGCTGAAATTTGGCAGGCTGATTCGAAACAAAAACAGCGCCAGGGGTAATTTTGTCATTTGTCGCGACCGTGTACGAATGGGTTAAAATTTGACAGGTTGATTGAAAACAAAAATCGCGCCGGTGGCGATTTTGTTATTTGTCGCAATGGTGTAAGAATGGGCTGAAATTTGACAGGTTGATTGGAAACAAAAATCGCGCTCGGGGCAATTTTGTCATATGTCGCGACGATGTCGGAATGATCTGAAATTTGACAGGTTGATCAGAAACAAAAATCGCCCCAGGGGCAATTTCGTCATTTTTCGCAACGGTGTCAAAATGGGCTAAAATTCGGCAGGTTGATTGGAAACAAAAATCGCGTTAGGGGAAATTTCGTCATTTGTCGTGATGGTGTCGGAATGGGGTGAAATTTGGCAGGTTGATCGGAAACAAAAAGTGCGACAGGGGTTATTTTGTCATTTGTCGCGATCGTGTACGAATGGGTTAAAATTTGACAGGTTGATTGGAAACAAAAATCGCGTCAGTGGCGATTTTGTTATTTGTCGCGACGGTGTCAGGATGGGCTGAAATTTGGCAGGTTGGTTGGAAACAAAAATCGCGCCAGGGGCTATTTTGTCATTTGTCGCGATGGTGTCGGAATGGAATGAAAGTTGGCAGGTTGATCGAAAAGAAAAATCGCGCCAGGGGCAATTTCGTCATTTGTCGCGACGGTGTCAGAATGGGCTGAAATTCGGCAGATTGATTGGAAACAAAAATCACGTCAGGGGCAATTTCATCATTTGTCGCGACAGTGTCGGAATGGGCTAAAATTTAGCAGGTTGATCGTAAACAAAAATCGCGCCAGGGGGAATTTCGTCATTTTTCGCGATTGTGTCGGAATGGGCTGAAATTTGGCAGGCTGATTCGAAACAAAAACAGCGCCAGGGGTAATTTTGTCATTTGTCGCGACCGTGTACGAATGTGTTCAAATTTGATAGGTCGATTGGAAACGAAAATCGCGTCGGTGGCGATTTTGTTATTTGTCGCGACGGTATAAGAATGGGCTGAAATTTGGCAGGTTGATTAGAAACAAAAATCGCGCTGGGGCAATTTTGTCATTTTTCGCGACGGCGTCAGAATGGGCTGAAATTCGGCAAGTAATTTTAAACAAAAATTGCGTCAGGGGCAATTTCGTCAATTGTTGCGACGATGTCAGAATGGGGTAAAATTTAACAGGTTGATCGGAAACAAAAATCGCGTAAGGGGTAATTTCGTCATTTTTCGCGATAGTGTCAGAATGGGCTGAAATTTGGCAGGTTGATCGGAAACAAAAATCGCGCCAAGGGCAATTTCGTCATTTTTCGCGACGGCGTCAGAATGGGCTAAAATTCGACAGGCAATTGGAATCAAAAATCGCTTCAAGGGCAATTTCGTCATCTGTCATGACGATGTCGGAATGGGGTAATATTTTACAGGTTGATCGGAAACAAAAATCGCGCAAGGGGCTATTTCGTCTTTTTTCACACCAGTGTCGGAATGGGCTAAACTTTGGCAGGTAGATTGGAAAAAAATCACGCCAAGAGCAATTTTATCATTTGTCGCAACGGTGTCGGAAGGGGTTGAAATTTGGTAGGTTGATCGGAAACAAAAATCGCGCCAGGGGCAATTGCGTCATTTTTCGCGACGGTGTCAAAATGGGCTGAAATTCGACCGGTTGATTGGAAACAAAAATCGCGTCGGGGGCAATTTCGTCATTTGTGGTGACGGTGTTGGAATGGGGTAAAATTTGATAGGTTGATTGGAAAAAAAAATTGTGTCAGGTGCAATTTCGTCATTTTTCGCAACAGTGTCGGAATGGGCTGAAATTTGACAGGTTGATTGGAAACAAAAATCGCGCAAGAGGGAATTTCGTCATTTGTCGCGATGGTGTCAGAATGGGCTGAAATTCGGCAGGTTGATTGGAAACAAAAATCGTGTTAGGGGCAATTTCGTCATTTGTCGCGAGGGTGTCGGAATGGGCCTAAATTTGGAAGGTTGATCAGAAACAAAAATAGCGCCGGGGCAATTTCGTCATTTTTTGTGACGACTTCGGAATGGGCTGAAATTCGGTGGTTGATCGGAAACAAAAGTCGCGCTAGGGGCAATTTTGTCATTTTTCACGACGGTGTCAGAATGGGCTGAAATTTGGCAGGTTGATCGGAAACAAAAATCACGCCAGTGGCAATTTCGTCATTTTTTGCAACGGTGTAAGAAAGGGCCGAAATTTGCCAGGTTGATTGGAAACAAAAATCGCGTTAGGGGCAATTTCGTCATTTGTCACGACGGTGTCGGAATGGTGTAAAATTTGACAGGTTGATTGGAAACAAAAATCGCGCCAGGGGCAATTTCGTCATTTTTCACGACCGTGTCGGAATGGGCTAAAATTAGGCTGGTTGATCGGGAAAAAAAATCGGGCCAAGGGCAATTTCGTCATTTTTCGCGACGACGTCAGAATGGGCTAAAATTCGGCAGGTTGATCTGAAATAAAAATCGCGCCAGGGGCAATTTCATCATTTGTCGTGACGGTGTCGGAATGGGCTGAAATTTGGCAGGTTTATCGAAAAAAAAATCGCGCCAGGGGTAATTTCATCATTTTTTGCGACGGGGTACGAATGGGCTGAAATTCAACAGGTAATTGGAAACAAAAATCGCGTCAGGGACAATTTCGTCATTTGTCGCGACGATTTCGAAATGGGGTAAAATTTGACAGGTTGATCGGAAACAAAAATCGTGCCAAGGGCAATTTCGTCATTTTTTGCTACCGTTTCAGAATGGGCTGAAATTCGGCGGGTTGATCGGAAACAAAAATCGCGCCAGGGGCAATTTCGTCATTTGTCGCGATGGTGTTGGAATGGGCTGAAATTTGACAGGTTGATTGGAAACAAAAATCGTTCCAAGGGCAATTTTGTCATTTGTCACGACGGTGTCGCAATGGGTTGAAATTTGGTAGGTTGATCGGAAACAAAAATCGCGCTAGGGGCAATTTCGTCATTTTTCACGACGGTGTCAGAATGGGCTGAAATTCGGCAGGTTGATTGAAAGCAAAAATCGCGTCAGGGGCAATTTCGTCATTTGTCGCGACGGTGTCAGAATGGGGTAAAATTTGATCGATTTATCGGAAACAAAAATCGTGCCAAGGGCAATTTCGTCATTTTTCGCGATTGTGTCGGAATGGGCTGAAATTTTGCAGGTTGATTGGAAACAAAAACAGCGCCGGGGCAATTTAGCGTTTGTCACGACAATGTCGGTATTGGCTGAAATTTGGCAGGCTGATTCGAAACAAAAACAGCGCTAGGGGTAATTTTGTCATTTGTCGTGACCGTGTACGAATGGGCTAAAATTTGACAGGTCGATTGGAAACAAAAATCGCGCCGGTGGCGATTTTGTTATTTGTCATGACGGTGTAAGAATTGGCTAAAATTTGGCAGGTTGATTGGGAAAAAAATTGCGCTAGGGACAATTTCGTCATTTTTCGCGACGGCGTTAGAATGGGCTGAAATTCAACAAGTAATTTTAAACAAAAATCGCGCCAGGGGCAATTTCGTCATTTTTCGCAATGGTGTCGAAATGGGTTGAAATTTGGCAGGTTGATCGGAAACAAAAATCGCGTCAGGGGCAATTTCGTCATTTGTCGCGACGGTGTCGGAATGGGCTGAAATTTGGCAGGTTGATTGGAAACAAAAATCGCGACAGGGGTTATTTTGTCATTTGTCGCAACCGTGTACGAATGGGTTAAAATTTAGTAGGTTGATTGGAAACAATAATCGCACCGCTGGCGATTTTGTTATTTGTCGTGATGGTGTCGGAATGGGCTGAAATTTAGCAGGTTGATTGGAAACAAAAATCGCTCCAGGGACAATTTCGTCATTTGCTCGACGGTGTCGGAATGGTCTGAAATTTAGCAGCTTCATCGAAAACTAAAATCGCGCCAGGGGCAATTTCTTCATTTGTCGTGACGGTGTCAGAGTGGACTGAAATTGGGCAGGTTGATTGGAAACAAAAATCCCATCAGGGGCAATTTTGTCATTTGTCGCGATGGTGCCGGAATGGGGTAAAATTTGACAGGTTGATCGAAACAAAAATTGCGCCAGGGGCAATTTCATCATTTTTCGCGACAGTGTCGGATGGGCTGAAATTTGGTAGGTATAACGGAAACAAAAATCGCGCCAGGGGCAATTTCATCATTTTTCATGACGGCATTAGAACGGACTGAAATTCGGCAGGTAATTGGAAACAAAAATCGTGTCAGGGGCAGTTTCATCATTTGTCGCGACGATGTCGGAATGGGGTAAAATTTGACAGGTTGATCGAAAACAAAAATCGTGCCAGGGGCAATTTCGTCATTTTTCGCGAAAGTGTTGAAATGGGCTGAAATTTGACAGGTTGATTGAAAAAAAATCGTGCCTGGGGCAATTTTGTCATTTGTCGCGACGGTGTCGGAATGGGCTGAAATTTGGCAGGTTGATCAGAAACAAAAATCGCTCTAGGGGCAATTTCGTCATTTTTCGTGACGGTGTCAGAATGGGCTGAAATTCGATAGGCTGATTGAAAACAAAAATCACGTCAGGGGTAATTTTGTCATTTGTCACAACGGTGTCGGAATGGGTCGAAATTTGGCAGGTTGATCGGAAACAAAAATCGCGCCGGGGCAATTTCGTAATTTTTTGCGACTGGCGTCCGAATGGGCTAAAATTCGGCAAGTAATTGGAAACAAAAATCGCGTTAGGGGCAATTTCGTCATTTGTCGCGATGGTGTCGAAATGGGGTAAAATTTGACAGGTTGATCGGAAACGAAAATCGCGCCAAGGTTAATTTCGTCATTTTTCACGACTGTGTCGGAATGGGCTAAAATTTGGCAGGTTAAGCCACAGTATAAATGTAGCAAGGTTCTTGCCGATTGAACTTAGAAATTTGTACACTGATTTTTGACCCATTGTTTGACACTTGCATTGTTGTCAAGTGTCAATTGGATGGGAAAACTACTTGAAATTTAAACTGTCTAACAGGGTAATGTCACATGGCAAAGTGTAAACTAAAGCGTACATGTAGTAAGATTCTTACTGATTGAACTTCACTGCTTGTACACTGATTTTTGACACGCTGTTTGACACTTGCATTGTTGTCAAGTGTCAATTGGATGGGAAAACTCTTTTAAATTTAAACTGTCCGACATGGTAATGTCACGTGGCAAAGTGTAAACTAAAGTGTGTACACCATAGTGTACTTGGAGCAAGGCTCTTACCGATCGAACATTGTTACTTGTACACTAATTTTTGGCACGTTGTTTGACACTTGCATTGTTGTCAAATGTCAATTGGATGCAAAAACTGTTTGAAATTTGAACTGTGCAACAGGGTAATGTCACATGGCAAAGTGTAAACTAAAGTGTACACCATAGTGTACATGTCACAAGGTTCTTGTCGATTGAACTTTACTATTTGTGCACTGATTTTTGACACGTTGTTTGGCACCTGCATTGTTGTCCAGTGTCAATTAGATGAGAAAACTATTTGAAATTTAAACTATCGAACAGGGTAATGTCACGTGGCAAAGTGTAAAATAAAGTGTACACCATTGTGTACATGTAACAAGGTCCTTACCTATTGAACTTTGCCATTTGTACACTAATTTTTGACACGTTGTTTGAAATTTGCATTGTTGTCAAGTGTCAATTGGATGAGAAAACTATTTGAAATTTAAACTGTCCAACAGGGTAATGATACGTGGCATAGTGTAAACTAAAGAGTACACCATAGTGTACATGTCTCAAGGTACTTACTGGTTGAACTTTGCTATTTGTGCATTGATTTTTGACACTTTTTTGACACTTGCATTGTTGTTGAGTGTTAATTGGATGGAAAAACTATTTGAAATTTAAACTGTCTAATAGGGTAATGTCACGTGGCAATGTGTAAACTAAAGTGTACACCATAGTATACATGTGGCAAGGTTCTTACCGATTGAACTTTGCTATTTGTACACTGATTATTGACACGTTGTTTGACACTTGCATTGTTGCCAAGTGTCAATTGGATGGGAAAATTATTTGAAATTTATACAATCTAACAGGGTAATGTCATATGGCAAAGTGCAGACTAAAGTGTGTGCACCATAGTGTACATGTAGCAAGGTTCTTGACGATTGAACTTTGTCATTTGTACACTGATTTTTGACACGTTGTTTGAAACTTGCATTGTTGACGAGTGTTAATTGGATGGGAAAACTGTTTGAAATTTAAACTGTCAAACAGGGTAATCACACGTGGTAAAGTGTAAATTAAAGTGTACATGTAGCAAGATTCTTACTGATTGAACTTTTCTATTTGTACCCTGATTTTTGACACGTTGTTTGACACTTGCATTGCTGTCAAGTGTCAATTGGATGGAAAAATTGTTTGAAATTTAAATTGTCCAACAGGGTAATGACATGTGGAAAAGTGTAAACTAAAGTGTACATCATAGTGTAAATGTAGCAAGGTTCTTCCCGATTGAACTTTGCTATTTGTACACTTATTTTTGACATGTTGTTTGACACTTGCATTGTTGTCAAGTGTCAATTAGATGGGAAAATTGTTTGAAATTTAAACTGCCAAATAGGGTAATGTCACGTGGTAAAGTGTAATCTAAAGGGTACATGTTGCAAAGTCCATACCATTTGAACTTTGCTATTTGTACACTGATTTCTGACACACTGTTTGACACTTGCATTGCTAACATGTGTCATTTGGATGGGAAAACTATTTGAAATTTATACGGTCCAATAGGGTAATGTCACGTTGCAAAGTGTAAACTAAAGTGTGCACACCATAGTGTACATGTAGCAAGGTTCTTACCGATTGAACTTTGCTATTTGTAAACTGATTTTTGGCACGTTGTTTGACACTTGCATTATTGTTAAGTGTCAATTAGATGGGAAAACTATTTGAAATCTAAACTGTCCAACAGTGTAATGTCACATGACAAAGTGTAAACTAATGTGTACACCAGTGTATATGTAACAAGGTCCTTATCGATTGAACTTTGCTATTTATAAACTGATTTTGACACGTTGATTGACAGTTGCATTTTTGTCCGGTGTCAATTGGATGAAAAAACTGTTTGAAATTTAAACTATCCAACAAGGTAACGTCACGTGGCAAAGTTTAAACTAAAGTGTACTCCATTATGTACATGTAGAAAGGTTCCTACCGATTGAACTTTTCTATTTGTACACGGATTTTTGACACATTGTTTGACACTTACATTATTGTCAAGTGTCAATTGGATGGGAAAACTGTTTGAAAGTTAAACTATCCAACAGGGTAATGTCACGCGGTAAAGTGTAAACTAAAAGGTACATGTAGCGAGGTTCATGCCGATTGAACTTTGCTATTTGTACACTAATTGTTGAAACATTAGTTAACACTTGGATTTTTGTCAAGTGTCAATTGGATGGGAAAAATGATTGAAATTTATACTGTTCAACAGGGTAATGTCACGTGGTAAAGTGTAAACTAAAGTGTTTAGACCACAGTATAAATGTAGCAAGGTTCTTGCTGATTGAACTTAGCAATTTGTACACTAATTTTTGACCCATTGTTTGACACTTGCATTGTTGTCAAGTGTCAATTGGATGGGAAAACTACTTGAAATTTAAACTGTCCAACCGGGTAATGTCACGTGGCAAAGTGTAAACTTAAGTGTGCATGGAGCAAGATTCTTACTGATTGAACTTCGCTGTTTGTATACTAATTTTTGACACATTGTTTGACACTTGCATTGTCTTCAAGTGTCAATTGGACGGAAAAATTGTTTAAAATTTATACAATCCAACAGGGTAATGTCACGTGGCAAAGTGCAAACTAAAGTGTGTACACCATAGTGTACATGTAGCAAGGTTCTTGCCGATTGAACTTTGCCATTTGTACATTGATTTTTGACACGTTGTTTTACACTTGCATTGTTGACGAGAGTTAACTGGATGAGAAAACTGTTTAAAATTTAAGTTGTCAAACAGGGTAATCACACGTGGTAATGTGTAAACTAAAGCGTGCACCATAGCGTACATGTAGCAAGGTTCTTACCGATTGAACTTCGCTATTTGCACGCTGATTTTTGACACATTGGTTGACACTTGCATTGTTGTCAAGTGTCAATTGGATGGGTAAACATTTTGAAATTTATACTGTCCAATGGGGTAATGTCACGTGGCAAATTACAAACTAAAGTGTGTGCACCATAGTGTACATGTAGCAAGGTTCTTACCGATTGAACTTTTCTATTTGTCCCCTGATTTTTGACACGTTGTTTAACACTTGCATTGTCATGAAGTGTCAATCGACTGGGAAAATTATTTGAAATTTAAGCTGTCCAATGGGGTAAGGGCACGTGGCAAAGTGTAAATTAAACTGTACACCATAGTGTACATATAGCAAGGTCCTTACCGATTGAACTTTGCTAATTGTACAATGATTTTTAACACGTTGTTTGATGCTTGCATTGTTGTAAAGTGTCAATTGGATGAGAAAATTGTTTGGAATTGATACTGTCCAACTGCGTAATGTCACATGGCAAAGTGTAATCTAAAGTGTGTGCACCATAGTGTACATGTAGCAAGGTTCATACCGATTGAACTTTGCTATTTGTACACTAATTTTTGACACGTTGTTTGACACTTGCATTGCTGTTAAGTGTCAATTGGATGGGAAAACTATTTGAAATTTAAACTGTCCAATAGGGTAATGACACGTGGCAAGGTGTAAACTAAGATGTACACCGTAGTGTACATGTAGCAAGGTTCTTTCCAATTGAACTTTTCTATTTGTCCCCTGATTTTTGACACGTTGTTTGACACTTGCATTGTTGTCAAGTGTCAATCAAATGGGAAAACTATTTGAAATTTAAGCTGTCCAACGGGGTAAGGGCACATGGAAAAGTGTAAATTAAAGTGTACATGTAGCAAAGTCCATACCATTTGAACTTTGCTATTTGTACACTGATTTTTGACAAGCTGTTTGAGACTTGCATTGTTGTCAAGTTTCATTTGGATGGGAAAACTATTTGAAATTTATACGGTTCAATAGAGTGATGTCACATGGCAATGTGTAAACTAAAGTGTGTACACCATAATGTACATGTCTCCAGGTTCTTACCGGTTGAACTTTACTATTTGTGCACTGATCTTTGACATGTTTTTTGACACTTGCATTGTTGTCGAGTGTTAATTGGATGGAAAAACTATTTGAAATTTAAATTGTCCAATACGGTAATGTCACGTGAAAAAGTATAAACTAAAGTGTACATCATAGTGTACATGTGGTAAGGTTCTTACCGATTGAACTTTGCGATTTCTACACTGATTTTTGGCATGTTGTTTGACACTTGCATTGTTGTCAAGTGTCAATTGGATGAGAAAATTGTTTGAAATTTAAACAATCCAACAGGTAAATGTCATGTGGCAAATTGCAAACTAAAGTGTGTACATAATAGTGTACATGTAGCAAGGTTCTTGCCGATTGAACTTTGCCATTTGTACACTGATTTTTGACACGTTGTTTGATGCTTGCATTGTTGACGAGTGTTAATTGGATGGGAAAAATATTTGAAATTAAAACTGTCAAACAGGGTAATCACACGTAGTAAAGTGTAAACTAAAGTGCACACCATAGTGTACATGTAGCAAGGTTCTTATCGATTAAACTTTTCTATTTGTACCCTAATTTTTGACACGTTGTTTGACACTTGCGTTGTTGCCAAGTGTCAATTGAATGGGAAAACTATCTAAAATTTAAGCTGTCCAATAGGGCAAGGTCACGTGGCAAAGTGTAAATTAAAGTGTACACCATGGTGTACATGTAGTGAGGTCCTTACCGATTGAACTTTGCTATTTGTACACAGATTTTTGACATGTTGTTTGATGCTTTTATTGTTGTCAAGTGTCAATTGGATGGAAAAATTGTTTGGAATTTATACTGTCCAACTGGGTAATGTCACGTGGCAGAGTGTAAACTAAAGTGTGTGCACCATAGTGTACATGTAGCAATGTTCTTATCGATTGAACTTTGCTATGTGTACGTTAATTTTTGGCACGTTGTTCGACACTTGCATTGCTGTCAAGTGTCAATTGGATGAGAAAACTGTTTGAAATTTAAACTGTCCAACAGGGTAATGCCACGTGGTAAAGTGTAAACTAAAGGGTACATGCAGCAAAGTTCATACCGATTGAACTTTGCTATTTTTACATTGATTTTTGACACATTGTTTGACACTTACATTGTTGTCAAGTATCATTTGGATGGGAAAACTGTTTGAAATTTATACGTTCCAACAGGGTAATGTCAAGTGGCAAAGTGTAAACTAAAGTGTGTACACCATAGTGTACATGTAGCAACGTTCTTACCGATTGAACTTTGCCATTTGTAGACTAATTTTTAACACTTTGTTTGACGCTTGCATTGTGGTTAAGTGTCAATTGGATGGGAAAACTATTTGAAATTTAAACTGCCCGGCAGGGTAATGTTACATGACAAAGTGTAAACTAAAGTGTACACTATAGTGTACATGTAGCAAGGTCCTTGCCGATTGAACTTTCCTATATGTAAACTGATTTTTGACACGTTGATTGACACTTGCATTGTTGTCAAGTGTCAATTGGATTGAAAAATTGTTTGAAATTTAAACTGTCGAATAGGGTAATGTCACGTGGCAAAGTTTAAACTAAAGGGTACCCCATTTTGTGCATGTAGCAAGGTTCTTACTGATTGAGGTTTACTATTTGTACACTGATTTTTAACACATTGTTTTACATTTGCATTGTTGCCAAGTGTCAATTGGATGGGAAAGTTGTTTGAAAGTTAAACTGTCCAACAGGGTTATATCACGTGGTAGAGTGTAAACTAGAGGGCACATGTAGCAAGGTTCATACCGATTGAACTTTGCTATTTGTACACTGATTTTTGACACGTTGGTTGACACTTACATTGTTGTCAAGTGTCAATTGAATGGGAAAAATGATTGAAATCTATACTGTCCAATAGGGTAATGTCACGTGGTAAAGTGTAAACTAAAGTCTTTACACCACAATATAAATGTAGCAAGATTCTTGCCGATTGAACTTAGCAATTTGTACACTGAATTTTGACCCATTGTTTGACACTTGCATTGTTGTCAAGTGTCAATTTAGTGGGAAAGCTACTTGAAATTTAAACTGTCCAACAAGGTAATGTCACGTGGCAAAGTGTAAACTAAAGTATACACCAAAGTGTACATGTAGCAAGGTTCTTACTGATTGAATTTCGCTACTTGCACACTGATTTTTGACACGCTGTTTGACCTTGCATTGTTGTCAAGTGTCAATTGGATGGGAAAAAACCTTTGAAATTTCAACTGTCCAACAGAGTAATGTCACATGGCAAAGTTTAAACTAAAGCGTGTACACCCTAGTGTACATGTAGCAAGGTTCTTACCGATTGAACATTGTAATTTGTACATTGATTTTTGACACGTTGTTTGACACTCATATTGTTGTCAAGTGTCAATTGGACGGGAAAATTGTTTAAAATTTAAACTGTCCAATAGGGTAATGTGATGTGGCTTAGTGTACACTAAAATGTACATCATTGTGTACAAGTAGCAAGGTCCCTACCTATTAAACTTTGCTATTTGTACATTGATTTTTGACATGTTGCATGACACTTGCATTGTTGTCAACTGTCAATTGGATAGAAAACTAATTGAAATTTAAACTTTCCAACAGGTTAATGACACGTGGCATAGTGTAAACTAAAGTATACACCATAGTGTACATGTCTCAAGGTTCTTACCAGTTGAACTTTGCTCTTTGTGCACTGATTTTTTACATGTTGTTTGCCACTTGCATTTTTGTTGAGTGTAAATTGGATGGCAAAACTGTTTGAAATTTAAACTGTCCAACAGGGTAATGTCACGTGACAAAGTGAAAACTAAAGTGTACACCATAATGCACATGCAGCAAGGTTCTAACCAATTGAATTTTGCTATTTGTACACTGATTTTCGACACGTTGTTTAACACTTGCATTGTTGTCAAGTCTCAATTGGATGGGAAAACTTTTTGAAATTTAAACTATCCAATAGGGTAATGTCACGTGGCAAAGTGTAAAATAAAGTGTACACCATCGTGTACATGTAGCAAGGTCCTTACCTATTGAACTTTGCCATTTGTACACTAATTTTTGACACGTTGTTTGAAATTTGCATTTTTGTCAAGTGTCAATTAGATGGGAAAACTAATTGAAATTTAAACTGTCCAACAGGGTAATGACACATGGCATAGTATAAATTAAAGCGTACACCATAGTGTACATGTCTCAAGGTTCTTATTGGTTGAACTTTGCTATTTGTGTACTGATTTTTGACACTTTTTTGACACTTGCATTGTTGTCGAGTGTTAATTGGATGGAAAAACTATTTGAAATTTAAACTGTCCAATTGGGTAATGTCACGTGGCCATGTGTAAACTAAAGTGTACACCATAGTATACATGTGGCAAGGTTCTTACCGATTGAATTTTGCTATTTGTACACTGATTTTTGACACGTTATTTGACACTTGCATTGTTGTCAAGTGTCAATTGGATGGGAAAACTGTTTGAAATTTATACAATCTAACAGGGTAATGTCATATGGCAAAGTGCAGACTAAAGTGTGTACACCATAGTGTACATGTAGCAAGGTTCTTGATGATTGAACTTTGTCATTTGTACACTGATTTTTGACACGTTGTTTGAAACTTACATTGTTGTCAAGTGTAAATTTGATGAGAAAATGGTTTGAAATTTAAATAGTCCAACGGGGTAATGTCACGTGTCAAGGTGTAAACTAAAGTATACACCATATTGTACGTGTAGCAAGGTTCTTACCAATTGAACTTCGCTATTTGTACACTGATTATTGACACGTTTTTTGACACTTGCATTGTTGCTAAGTGTCAATTGGATGGTAAAACTATTAGAAATTTAAACTATCTAGCAAGGTAATGTCACGTGGCAAAGTTTAAACTAAAGTGTACGCCATAAAGTACTTGTAGCTGGATCCTAACCGATTGAACTTTGCTATTTGCAAACTAATTTTTGACACGTTGTTTGACACTTGAATTGTTGTCAATTCTCAATTTGATGGGAAAACTGTTTGAAATTCAAACTGTCAAATAGGGTAATGTCACGTGGCAATGTTTAAACTAAAGTGTACACTATAGTGTACGTGCAGCAAGGTTCTTACCTATTGAACTTTGCTATTTGAAAACTAATTTTTAACACGTTGTTTAACACTTGAATTGTTGTCAAGTGTTAATTAGATTGGAAAACTATTTGAAATTTGAACTGTTCATCGAGGTAATATCACGTTGTGAAGTGTAAACTAAAGTGTACATGTAGCAATGTTCATAACGATTGAACTTTGCGATTGGTACACTGATTTTTGACACGTTGCTTGACCCTTGCATTGTTGTCAAGTGTCAATTGAAAACTGTTTGAAATTTATGCAGTTCAACAGCGTAATGTCACGTGACAAAGTGTAAACTAAAGTGTGTACACCATAGTGTAGACGTAGCAAGGTTCTTACTGATTGAACTTTGTTATTCGTACACTGATTTTTGAAACGTTGTTTGACACTTGTATTGTTGTCAAGTGTCAGTTGCATGGGAAAACTATTTGAAATTTAAACTGTCCAACAGGGTAATGTCACGTGGTAAAGTGTAAACTAAAGCGTATACCATAGTGTATATGTGGCAAGGTCCTTACCGATTGAACTTTACTATTTGTACACTAATTTTTGACACGTTGTTTGAAACTTGCATCATTGTCATGTGTCAATTGGATGAGAAAACTATTTGAAATTTAAACTATCCAACGGGGAATTGTCATGTGACAAAGTGTAAACTAAAGTGTACACCATAGTGTACGTGTAGCAAGGTTCTTACGAATTGAATTTTGCTATTTGTACACTAATTTTTGACACGTTGTTTGACACTTGCATTGTTGTCAAGTGTCAATTAGATGGGAAAACTATTAGAAATTTAAACTATCTAACAGGGTAATATCACGTGGAAAAGTTTAAACTAAAGTGTACACCATAAAGTACTTGTAGCAAGGTCCTTACCGATTGAACTTTGCTATTTGCAAACTGATTTTTGACACGTTGTTTTACACTTGCATTGTTGTCAATTGTCAATTAGATGGAAAAATTGTTTGAAATTTAAACTGTCAAACAAGGTAATGTCACGTGGCAAAATTTAAACTAAAGTGTACACCATAGTGTACATGTAGCAAGGTTCTTACCGATTGAACTTAGCTTTTTGTACACTGATTTTTGACACGTTGTTTGACACTTGCATTGTTGTCAAGTGTCAATTAGATGGGAAAACTATTTAAAATTTAAACTGTTCAACAGGGTAATATCATGTGGTAAAGAGTAAACTAAGGTTCATACCGATTGAACTTTGCTATTGGTACACTAATTTTTGACACGTTGTTTGACCCTTGCATTATTGTCATGTGTCAATTAGATGGGAAAACTATTTGAAATTTATACAGTACAATAGGGTAATGTCACGTGGCAAAGTGTAAACTAAAATGTGCACACCATATTGTACATGTAACAACATGTAGCAAGGTTCTTATCGATTGAACTTTGCTATTCGTACACTGATTCTTGAAACATTGTTTGACACTTTCATTATTGTCAAGTGTCAGTTGGATGGGAAAACTGTTAGAAATTTAAGCTGTCCAACAGGGTAATGTCACGTTGCAAAGTGTAAACTAAAGTTTACACCATAGTGTACATGTGGCAAGGTCCTTACCGAGTGAACTTTACTATTTGTACACTGATTTTTGACACGTTGTTTGAAACTTGGATCATTGTCAAGTGTCAATTGGATGAGAAAACTATTTGAAATTTAAACTGTCCAACGGGGCAATGTCACGTGACAAAGTGTAAACTAAAGTGTACACCATAGTGTACGTGTAGCAAGGTTCTTACGAATTGAACTTTGCTATTTGTACACTGATTTTTGACACGTTGTTTGACACTTGCATTGTTGTCAAGTGTCAATTAGATGGGAAAACTATTAGAAATTTAAAATATCTAACAGGGTAATATCACGTGGCAAAGTTTAAACTAAAGTGTACACCATAAAGTACTTGTAGCAAGGTCTTTACCGATTGAACTTTGCTATTTGCAAACTGATTTTTGACACGTTGTTTTATACTTGCATTGTTGTCAATTGTCAATTGGATGGGAAATTTGTTTGAAATTCAAACTGCCAAACAGGGTAATGTCACATGGCAAAGTTTAAATTAAAGTGTACATGTAGCAAGGTTCTTACCGATTGAACTTGGCTTTTTTTACATTGATTTTTGACAAATTGTTTGACACTTGCATTTTTGTTAAGTGTCAATTAGATGGGAAAACTATTTGAAATTTAAACTGTTCAACAGGGTAATATTATGTGGTGAAGAGTAAAATAAAGTGGACATGTAGCAAGGTTCATACCGATTGAACTTTGCAATTGGTATCCTGATTTTTGACACGTTGTTTGATCCTTGCATTGTTGTCAAGAGTCAATTGGATGGGAAAACTATTTGAAATTTATACTGTTCAACAAGGTAATGTCATGTGGGTGTAAACTAAAGTGTGTACACCATAGTGTACATGTAGCAAGGTTCTTACCGATTGAACTTTGCTATTCGTACACTGATTGTTGAAACGTTGTTTGACACTTGCACTGTTGTCAAGTGTCAATTTGATGGGAAAACTATTTGAAATTTATACCGTCCAATAGAATAATGTCACGTGGCAAAGTGTAAACTAAAGTGTACACGTAGCAAAGTTCTTACTGATTAAACTTTGTTATTTGTACACTGATTTTTAACACGTTGTTTGACACTTGCATTGCTGTTAAGTATCAATTGGTTGAGAAAACTGTTTGAAATTGAAATTGTCCAACAGGGTAATGTCACGTGGAAAAGTGTAAACAAAAGTGTACACCATAGTGTATATTTATCAAGGTTCTTACCGACTCAAGTTTGATAAATGTATACCGATTTTCGACACGTTGCTTGACACTTGCATTGTTGTCAAGTGTCAATTGGATGGGATAACTGTTTGAAATTTAAACTTTCCAAGAGGGTAATGTCATGTGGTAAAGTGAAAAATGAAATGTACGTGCAGCAAGGTTCATACGGATCGAACTTTACTGTTTGTACACTAATTTTTAACACGTTGTTTGACACTTGCATTGTTGTCAAGTGTCAATTGGATGAGAAAACTGTTTGAAATTTATACTCTACAACAGGGTAATGTCACGTGGCAAAGTGTAAACTAAAGTGTGTACTCCATAGTATACATGTAGCAAGGTTCTTACTGAATGAACTTTGCTATATATACACTGATTTTTGACACGTTATTTTGACACTTGCATTGTTGTCAAGTGTCAATTGGATGGGAAAACTATCTGAAATTTAAACTGTTAACCAGGGTAATGTCAAGTGGCAAAGTGTAAACTAAAGTGTACACCATATTGTACATGTAGCAAAGTTCCTACCGATTGAAGTTTGTCATTTGTACATTGATTTTTGATACGTTGTTTAATACTTGCATTGTCGTTAAGTGTCAATTGGTTGAGAAAACTATTTGAAATTGAAACTGTCCAATAGGGTAATGTCACGTGGCAAACTAAAGTGCACACCATAGTGTACATGCAGCAAGGTTCTTACCGACTGAAGTTTGCTATTTGTACACCGATTTTCGAAAAGTTGTTTGACACTTGCATTTTCGTCAAGTGTCAATTGGATGGAAAAACTATTTGAAATTTAAACTGTCGAACAGGGTAATGTCACATGGTAATGTGCGAAATAAAGTGTAAATGTAGCAAAGTTCATACCGATTGAACTTTGTTATTTGTACACTGATTTTTGACACTTGCATTGTTGTCAAGTGTCAATTCGATGAAAAACTGTTTGAAATTTAAACTGTCAACTAGGGCAATGTTACATGGCAAAGTGTAAACTAAAGTGTACACCATAGTATACATGTAGCAAAGTTCTCACCGATTGAACTTTGTTATTTGTACACTAATTTTTGACACGCTATTCGACACTTGCATTGTTTGTTAAGTGTCAATTGGTTGGGAAAACTATTTGAAATTTAAATTGTCCAATAGGGTAATGTCACGTAGCAAAGTGTAAACTAAAGTGTACACCATAGTGTACATGTACCAAGGTTCTTACCGACTGAAGTTTGCTATTTGTACACTGATTTTCGACACGTTGTTTGACACTTGCATTATCATCAAGTGTTAATTGGATGGGAAAACTATTTGAAATTTAAACTGTCCAACAGGGTAATGTCACGTGGTAAAGTGCAAAATAAAGTGTACACGTAGCAAGGTTCATGCCGATTAAACTTTGCCATTTGTACTCTGATTTTTGGCACGTTGTTTTAACACTTGCATTGTTGTCAAGTAATAATTGGATAGGAAAACTGTTTGAAATTTAAACTGTCCAATAGGGTAATGTCACGTGGCAAAGTGTAAACTAAAGTGTACACCATAGTTTACATGTAGCAAAGTTCTTACCGATTCAACTTAGCTATTTGTAAACTGATTTTTGACACGTTGTTTGACACTTTCGTTATTCTCAATTGATAATTGGATGGGAAGACTATTTGAACTTCAAACTGTCGAATAGGGTAATGTCATGTGGCAAAGTTTGAACTAAAGTGTACACCATAGTGTATATGTAGCAAGGTTCTTACCGATTGAACTTTGCTATTTGTAGACTGATTTTTGACACGTTGTTTGACACTTGCATTGTTTTCAAGTGTCGATTAGATGGGAAAACTATTTGAAATTTAAACTGTCCACCAGGGTAATATCTCATGGTAAAGTGTAAACTACAGTGTACATGTAGCAAGGTTCATACCGATTGATCTTTGCTATAGGTACACTGATTTTTGACACATTGTTTAACACATACATTATTGTCAAGTGTCAATTCGATGGAAAAATTGTTTGAAATTTATACTATCCAATAGGGCAATGTCATGTGGCAAAGTGTAAACTAAAGTGTGTACGCCATAGTGTACATGTAGCAAGATTCTTACCGATGGAACTTTGTTATTTGTACACTAATTTTTGACATGTTGTTTTGGCACTTGCATTGTTGTCAAGTGTCAATTGGATGGAAAAACTATTTGAAATTTATACTGTCCAACAGGGTAATGTCATGTGGCAAAGTGTAAACTAAAGTGTGTACACCATACTGTACATGTAGCAAGCTTCTTACCGATTGAACTTTGCTGTTTGTAAACTGATTTTTGATACATTGTTTGACACTTGCACCATTGTCAAGTGTAATTGGATGGGAAAACTGTATGAAATTTAAATTGTCCAATGCGGTAATGTCCTGTGGCTAAGTGTAAACTAAATTGTACACCATAGTGTACATGTAGCAAGGTTCTTGCCGATTGAACTTTGCTATTTGTACACTGATTCTTGACACGTTGTTTGACACTTGCATCATTGTCAAGTGTTAATTGGATGGGAAAACTGTTTGAAATTTAAACTGTCCAACGGGGTAATGTCATGTGGCAAAGTGTAAACTAAAGTGTGTACACCATAGTGTACACATAACAAGGTTCTTATTGATTGAACTTTGCTATTTGTACACTGATTTTTGACACATTATTTGACGCTTGCATTGTTTTCAAGTGTCAATTGGATGGGAAAACTATTTGAAATTTATACAATCCAAAAGGGTAATGTCATGTGGCAAAGTTTAAACTAAAGTGTGTACACCATAGTGTACATGTAGCAAGGTTCTTACCGATTGAACTTTTCAATTTATACACTGATTTTTAACACGTTGTTTTGAAACTTGCATTGTTGTCAAGTGTTAATTATATGGGAAAACGGTTTGAAATTTAAACTGCCAACTAGGGCAATGTCACATGGCAAAGTGTAAACTAAATTGTACACTATAGTGTACATGTAGCGAAGTTCTCACCGATTGAACTTTGTTATCTGCACACTAATTTTTGACACGTTATTTGAGACTTGCATTGTTCATTAAGTGTCAATTGGTTTGGAAAACTGTTTGAAATTTAAACTGTCTAACAGGGCAATATCACGTGGCAAAGTGTAAACTAAAGTGTACACCACAGTATACATGTAGCAAGGCTCTTATCGACTGAAGTTTGCTATTTGTACACTGATTTTCGACACGTTATTTGACACTTGCATAGTTGTCAAGTGTTAATTGGATCGAAAAACTGTTTGAAATTTAAACTGTCCAACAGGGTAATGTCATGTGGCAAAGTGTAAAATAAACTGTACGCATAGCAAGGTTCATACCGATTGAACTTCGCTATTTGTACACTGATTTTTGACACGTTGTTTTGACACTTGCATTGTTGTCAAGTGTCAATTGAATAGGAAACTGTTTAAAATTTAAACTGCCCAACATGATAATGTCATGTGGCAAAGTGTAAACTAAAGTGTACACCATAGCGTACATGTAGCAAGGTTCTTACCGATTGAACTTTGCTAATTCTAAACTGATTTTTGATACATTGTTTGACACTTGCATTGTTGTCATTTGTCAATTGGATGGGAAGACTATTTGAAATTCAAACTGTCAAATGGGGTAATGTCATGTGGCAAAGTTTAAACAAAAATGTACACCATAGTGTAAATGTAGCAAGGTTCTTATCGATTGAACTTTGCTATTTGTACACTGATTTTTGACACGTTGTTTGACACTTGCATTGTTGTCAAGTGTCAATTGGATGGAAAAACTGTTCAAAATTTATACAATCCAACAGGATAATGTCACGTGGCAAAGTTTAAACTAAAGTGTGTACACCATAGTGTACATGTAGTAAGGTTCTTACTGATTGAACTTTGCAATTTGTACACTGATTTTTAACACGTTGTTTTGAAACTTGCATTGTTGTCAAGTGTCAATTAGATGGGAAAACTATTTGAAATTTAAACTGTCAACTAGGGCAATGTCACATGACAAAGTGTAAACTAAAGTGTAAACCGTAGTGTACATGTAGCAAAGTTCTCACCGATTGAACTTTGTTATCTGTACACTAATTTTTGACACGTTATTTGACACTTGCAATGTTTGTTAAGTGTCAATTGGATGGGAAAATTGTTTGACATTTAAACCGTCTAACAGAGTAATATCACGTGGTAGAGTGTAAACTAAAGTGTACACCATAGTGTACATGTAGCAAGGCTCTTATCGACTGAAGTTTGCTATTTGTACACTGATTTTTGAAACGTTATTTGACACTTGCATTGTCGTCAAGTGTCAATTGGATGGGAAAACTGTTTGAAATTTAAATTGTCCAACAGGGTAATGTCATGTGGTAAAGAGTAAAATAAACTGTACGCATAGCAAGGTTCATAACGATTGAACTTTGCTATTTGTACACTGATTTTTGACACGTTGTTTTGACACTTGCATTGTTGTCAAGTTTCAATTGGATAGAAAAATTACTTAAAATTTAAACTGTCCAACAGGGCAATGTCACATGACAAAGTATAAACTAAAGTGTACACCATAGTGTACATGTAGCAAGGTTCTCACCGACTAAACTTTGCTATTTGTAAACTAATTTTTGACACTTTGTTTGACACTTGCGTTGTTGTCATTTGTCAATTGGATGGGAAGACTATTTGAAATTCAAATTGTCAAATGGGGTAATGTCATGTGGCAAAGTTTAAACTAAAGTGTACACCATAGTGTACATGTAACAAGGATCTTACCAATTGAACTTTGCTATTTGTACACTGATTTTTGACACGTTGTTTGACACTTGCATTATTTTTAAGTGTCAATTAGATGGGGAAACTGTTTGAAATTTAAACTATCCAACAGGGTAATGTCTCGTGGTAAAGTGTAAACTACAGTGTACATGTACTAAGGTTCATACCGATTGGATGGGAAAACTGTTTGAAATTTAAATTGTCCAGCAGTATAATGTCACGTGGCAAAGTGTAAGCTAAAGTGTGTACACCATAGTGTACATGTAGTAATGTTCTTATCTATTGAATTTTGCTATTTGTACACCGATTTTTGACACGTCATTTGACACTTGTATTGTTGTCAAGGATCAATTGGATGGAAAAACTGTTTGAAATTTAAACTGTCCAACAAGGTAATGTCACGTGACAAAGTGTAAACTAAAGTGTACACCATAGTGTACATGTAACAAGGTCCTTACCGATTGAACTTTGCTATTTGTACACTTATTTTCGACATGTTGTTTGACACTTGTATTGTTGTCAAGTGTAAATTGGATGGGAAAACTGTTTGAAATTTAAGCTGTCGAATAGGGTAATGTCACACGGCAAAGTGTAAACCAAAGTGTACACATAGTGTGCATGTGGCAAGGTCCTTACCGATTGAATGTTGCTATTTGTAAACTAATTTTTGACACATTTTTTGACACTTGCGTTGTTTTCATGTGTCAATGCGATGGGAAAACTGTTTGAAATTTATATTGTCCAACAGGGTAATGTCACGTGGCAAGGTGCAAACTAAAGTGTACACTATAGTGTATATGTAGCAAGCTTCTTACCGATTGAACTTTGCTATTTGTACACTGATTGAAACGTCCAACAGGGTAATGTCACGTGGAAAAATATAAACTAAAGTGTACACCATAGTGTACATGTAGCAATATCCCTACCAATTGAACTTTGCTATTTGTACACTGATTTGCAACACGTTTTTTGACATTTGCATTGTTGTCAAGTGTTAACTGGATGGGAAAACTATTTGAAATTTATACTGTCCGATAGGGTAATATCACGTGGCAAAGAGTAAACTAAAGTGTGCATCATAGTGTACATGTGGCATTGTTGTCAAGTGTCAATTGGGTGAGAAAACTGTTTGAAATTTATACTGTCCAACAGGGTAATGTCACGTGACAAAGAGTAAACTAAAAGTGTGCACCATAGCGTACATGTGGCAAGGTGATATGATCCAGGAGTCGAGCTCGATGAAGGCAAGTGCGAGACAAGACCCGTTGATAGTCGATGGCGGACCAATGACGAGTCGAGCCCGATGAAGGCAAGTGTGAGACGAGACCCGTTGACAGTCGATGGCGGACCAATGACGCGATCGAGGGATTGCTCGTTCAAGAAACCATTGATGGAACCATGTTTGGGACTCAAAATGGAGCAACTTTCATGTTCGGGTCGAAGGCCGAATCGACTTGGATCAATTTGTTATCAATCGACGAAAGCGGAGGCAGAAAATAACACCATGCGGCCACACAGGCAAAACTCCATGCGGCCGCACACATGCATACCGAAAGTAAAAATTGTTTTTCTTGATGAACCATGTGACCGCATGGATTTACACCATGCGGCCGCACTAGCCAAAAAAATTGGTGAATTTTCTATTTTTGGCCGAATTTCCTAGTTTCGATAGAATTCTTATGAAATCAAATTATGACCATAATTTGATGGTTTTGGATGTTTTTATTCATTAGTATAAATAGGAGATTACTTTTCATTGTAACAACTTTGAACTTTTGACTTTTGAATTAATATTATAGAGAGAGAAATTTATTCTTTCAATTTATTGTTCTTCTTGAACAATCTTGGAACTTATCAAGATTCAACTTCTTGTGGCGTTCTAATCCATCAGATTGTGGGTTCTTTTAATTATAATTCAAGGGGTTTTAGGTTCTTTTCTAATCTAGGGTTTCGTGGTTCAATTCTTGGGGGTTCAAGATCCAAAATCGAGTTAGTATTGGCGTTCTTGTGTTCCGCATCAATCTCGTTGTGGGTTTCGTAGTTTCCATTGCTATGGGGTTCGTATCAGTTGGTATCAGAGCTTTGGCTCCAATTTAATCAGGTTATATCCTTTGTTTTCTAATTTTTTTTCAATTTCTTGTGTTCTTGTGTCCAGAAGGTTTTCTTGATCTTTGATCCAAAAAATTTCATCAAAAATCTTCAAATTTCGTTTTTGGGCTCAATTTTCGCCCAAATCAGTTTTCGTTTTCTTTGTTGGTTTTGTTATTGATTTTCGGATCTAAAAAAAAATTTACTGTTCATCTGTACAGTAAAAAAAATTTGTTAATTATTATTGATCCGTCAAATACCAACTTTTATTATTCATTATTGTTTCTAAATTACTTGGACACATTGAATCATTCCTTTCCTTCAATTCAAGTTGAATTTTAAAAGTTTTCTTTAAGTCCTTTGATTACAATTATTGAGCCACATCCGGTTTGGGGAATTCTACACGACTTGATTGATTGATTGATTGAGTTCATTGATTGTTCCTAGAAGCAATTGTTGAAAGAATTGAGTGGTAAAAGGCAGAGAGGTGAGCTTAATAGAGGGTAAAATCCCTTGTGTGTTTTTCAAGTGACTTTTGGTGAGGCAGTAAAATAAAATTTTAGTGTTAGGATGTCAGAAAGGACATAATCAAACTCAAGCCGACAAGGCAATAATAGCAATGCATCAGAGGATTTAGTGCAAAGGTTTGAGAGGGCGTTTGGAGATGTTAGAGATAGGTTGGAGAAGCAGGAGGCTTGGATGAATAGATTAGATACATCGGTGACTAATCTTAGTCGGGGACATCGAGTGGATGCATCCAATGCCAAAGGACTGGATAGATGAGAGCCTAGGAGGGAAAGGCAAGAGGAGTATGGATATGGGAGTGACATGGGCGAAGATGAATTTCACGGTGTTGAGATGGGAAGTATGAGGAATAGAGGCAATAGGTTCGACAGACGGGGTCGGAATGATCGCGGGGAGGAGTTGGATGGAAATTTGGGAAATATAAAAATGACAGTTCCTTCATTCAAAGGAAGGAGTGATCCCGAGGCATACCTGGAGTGGGAAAGGAAGGTTGAAATGATCTTCGAGTGTTATAACTACTCGAAAGAGAAAAAGGTGAGGTTAGCAGTTTTGGAGTTCAGTGACTATGCAATTTCATGGTGGGATTAAGTGATTACTTCACAACGTAGGAGTGAGGGAAGACCAATTAGCACTTGGGAGGAATTGAAGTCATTGATGAGAAAGAGGTTTGTTCCTAGCCATTATTATCGAGAGATCCATCAAAAACTGCAAGGTCTATATCAAGGGTCGAAAAGTGTAGAGGACTATCATAAGAAGATGGAAATACTCATGATTAGGGCCAATGTGGTGGAGGATCGGGAGGCTACCATGGCACGATTCTTGAATGGGTTGAATAGGGAAATTGCCAATGTAGTGGAGTTACAACATTATGTGGAGTTGGAAGACATGTTGCAAGTGGCTATGAAGGTAGAGAGACAGCTGAAGAGGAAAGGGGCAGCTAGGTAGCCATTAGGAACTTCGAGTGTTAATCCATCTTGGAAGCCAGGGTGGAACAACAACAACAAAGGTGATAAAGCTGTACCTAAAGGTAGGAATGAGTGGCAGAAAGGAAAAGAAGAAAGTGCTAGCAAAACAGCACCAAAAATAGATTCACAACCATCAAGGAATCGAGACATCAAGTGTTTCAGATGCTTGGGGTCAGGGCACATTGCTTCTCAATGCCCAAATAAATGGGTAATGGTTTTGTCGGATAATGGAAAGGTGGTGAGTGAAAGTGAAGGAGAGTTTGAGGACATATTGATGGTGGGAGTTGCACGAATGTAGCTAGTACAACTTTAGTTGAGAAATTAGGACTAGCATTGTTAAGACACCCTAGGCCTTATAAGTTGCAATGGTTGAATGAAAGTGGGGATGTTAGGGTGAATAAAAGAGTTTTAATTAATTTCTCAATTGGGAGTTATAGTGACAAAGTAATATGTGATGTGGTGCCTATGCATGTGGGTCATATCTTGTTAGGAAGACCGTGGTAATATGATAGAAGGGTCACACATGATGGTTATAGGAATCGTTATAGCTTTGTCAAGGATGGGAAGACTATTACTCTTGCACCATTAACACCGGCACAAGTGTATGGAGATCAAATCAAGCTGAAAAGTGAAGAAGATGAGAGAATAAGAGAGTTGGGAAAAAGGAGAGGTAATAGTGAAACCATCAATAATAGAGAAAATAGTGAGGTGGCTAAGAGTGGAGAAAAGAGATAGAAGCCACATGAGCGGAGAGAAAAAGAGTCAGTTGAGAGGAGAGAAAAAGAGTCAGCTGAGCGGAGAGAAAGGCCAAAGGTCAACTTCTATGCAAAAGAGAGTGAGTTGAAAAAGGCTATGAGCGATAATAGGCAAATGATATTGTTAGTGTACAAGGAGTCCCTCCTCAATTTGAGGATACTAACACATCCCTCCCTAGTTTGGTTAAGTCTTTATTGCAGGAGTTCGACGATGTGTTTCCTGAGGAGATGCCAAGTGGATTGCCACCAATCAGAGGCATCGAGCACCAAATTGACTTTGTACCCGGAGCTGTCATACCGAATCAACCAGCTTACCGAAGCAATCTCGAGGAGATGAAGGAGCTTCAAAAGCAAGTGGAGGAGTTGATGAGCAAAGGTTATGTCAGGGAGAGCATGAGTCCATGTATTGTACCTATTTTGCTGGTGCCTAAGAAGGATGGGACTTGGAGAATGTGCGTGGATTGCCGAGCTATCAAAAATATCACGATAAAGTATCGTCACCCAATACCTAGGCTAGATGATATGCTTGATGAGTTGCATGGTGCTTGCATTTTTAGTAAGATTGATCTTAAGAGTGGGTATCATCAAATTCGCATACGGGAGGGTGATGAATGGAAAACGGCATTTAAGACTAAGTATGGATTGTATGAATGGTTAGTTATGCCGTTTGGACTCACTAATACACCGAGCACTTTTGTGAGTTTAATGAACCATATTTTGCGTGCTTTTATTGGGAAATTTGTTGTAGTTTATTTTGATGACATCTTAATCTATAGCAAAAACCTAGATGAGCATTTAGAACATCTAAATTGTGTGCTTGTTGTGTTGTGAAAGGAACAACTATATGCTAATTTCAAAAAGTGCACATTTTGCATGCATAGAGTTGTTTTCCTAGGATTTGTGGTTGGTGCTAACGGGGTGGAAGTCGATGAAGAAAAGATAAAAGCTATAAAGGTATGGCCAACACCTAAGACTATAACTGAAGTTAGGAGTTTTCATGGATTGACTAGTTTTTATAGGCGATTTGTAAGAGATTTTAGCACCATCACCACACCGTTGACTGAAATAGTAAAGAAGAGTGTAGGTTTCCATTGGGGAGAATCTCAAGAAATTGCATTTAACACAATTAAGGATAAGCTATGTAAAGCACCTGTTTTGGCATTACCAAATTTTGATAAAACATTCGAGGTTGAGTGTAATGCATCAGGAATAGGTATAGGAGCAGTGTTAATGCAGGAAAAGAGACCTATTGCTTACTTTAGCAAAAAGTTGAGTGGGGCAGCATTGAATTATCCGACATATGACAAGGAGTTGTATTCACTTGTTCGAGCATTGGAGACTTGGCAGCACTACTTATGGCTAAAGGAATTCATGATACACACCGATCATGAATCATTAAAGCATTTGCGAGGTCAAGATGGGTGGAGTTTATCGAGACATTTCCCTACGTCATCAAGTACAAATAAGGTAACGAAAATATAGTTGCTGATGCGTTGTCTCGAAGGTACATGCTTTTAAATTCATTAAGTACTAAATTACTTGGTTTCGAGCATATTAAGGGCATGTATGAATCTGATTGTGATTTTTCTAATATTTATGCTTCATGTGACAAAGGTGCATTTGATAAATTCTATAGGCATGAAGGATATTTGTTTATGGAAGATAAGTTGTGCATTCCTAATTGTTCTTGGCGTGAATTATTAGTAAGGGAAGCATATGGAGGTGGTTTAATGGGACACTTCGGGGTTCAAAAGACTTTAGACATGTTAGGGGAACATTTTTATTGGCCTAAAATGCGACATGACGTAGAACAAATATGTGGAAAGTGCATAACTTGTAAAAAGGCTAAGTCTAAGGTTCAACCCCATGGTTTGTATACTCCTTTGCCTGTACCTAGTGAACCTTGGGTAAACATATCTATGGACTTTGTGTTAGGTTTGCCTAGGACAAAAAGGGGTCGGGATTCAATATTTGTAGTGGTCGATAGGTTTAGTAAGATGGCGCACTTCATACCATGTCATAAATTTGACGATGCTACTAATATTGCAGACTTATTCTTTAGGGAAATAGTACGTTTACATGGAGTACCTAAATGTATAGTGTCTGACAGGGACGTGAAGTTTTTGAGCCATTTTTGGCGTGTTCTGTGGAGTAAGTTAGGAACTAAGTTATTATTTTCTACAACTTATCACCCACAAACAGATGGACAAACTGAGGTAGTTAATCGAACTATGACTCAACTACTTAGGACAGTGATCAATAAAAATCTGAAATCATGGGAAGAGTGTTTACCGTTTATAGAGTTCGCATTTAATCGAGCTACACATTCTACTACTTCATTTTCTCCTTTTGAAATTGTTTATGGTTTTAATCCACTAACACCTATGGATTTAATGCCTTTGCCTGTGCATGAACGAGGTAGCTTGGATGGGAAACAAAGACCCGAGATGGTGAAAACATTCCATGAAAAGGCCAGGATGCAGATCGAAGAGAAAGGAAAGCTGATTGCATCAACAGCAAATAAAGGAAGAAGACGCGTTACATTTGAGCCTGGAGATTGGGTCTGGGTGCATTTCAGAAAAGAGCGTTTTCCAGAATAGAGGAAGCCAAAATTGCAACCATGAGGCGATGGACCATTTCAAATCATCGAGAGGATCAATGACAATGCATACAAAGTGGATTTACCTGGTGAGTACAATGCTTCGGCTACTTTTAATGTATCTGACCTCTATCTGTTTGATGCAGGTTCAGATTCGAGGACAAATCATTTTGAAGAGGGAGGGGATGATATGATCCAGGAGTCAAGCCCGACGAAGGCAAGTAAGAGATGAGACCCATTGATAGTTGATGGCGGACCAATGATGAGTCGACCCCAATGAAGGCAAGTGCGAGACGAGACCCATTGATAGTCGATGGCGGACCAATGACGCGATCAAGGGCAAAGCAAGTGAAACAAGCGATGGGATTGCTCGTTCAAGAAACCATTGATGGAACCATGTTCGGGACTCAAAATGGAGCAACTTTCATGTTCGGGTCGAAGGCCGAATCGACTGGATCAATTTGTTATCAAGCAACGAAAGCGGAGGCATAAAACAACACCATGCGACCGCACACATGCATACCGAAAGTAAAAATTGTTTTTCTTGATGAACCATGTGACCGCATGGATTTCCACCATGCGGTCGTACAAGCCAAAAAAATTGGCGAATTTTCTATTTTTGGTCGAATTTCCTAGTTTCGATAGAATTCTTATGAAATCAAATTATTACCATAATTTGATGGTTTTGGACGTTTTTATTCATTAGTATAAATAGGAGATTACTTTTCATTGTAACAACTTTGAACTTTGAACTTTTGACTTTTGAATTAATATTATAGAGAGAGAAATTTATTCTTTCAATTTATTGTTCTTCTTGAACAATATTGGAACTTATCAAGATTCAACTTCTTGTGGCGTTCTAATCAATCGGATTGTGGGTTCTTTTAATTGTAATTCAAGGGGTTTTAGGTTCTTCACTAATCTTGGGTTTCTTGGTTCAATTCTTAGGGTTCAAGATCCAAAATCGGGTTAGTATTGGCGTTCTTGGGTTTCGCATCAATCTCGTTGTGGGTTTCATAGTTTCCATTGCTACGGGGTTCGCATCACAAGGTGCTTACCGATTAAACTTTACTATTTGCAAACTGATTTTCGACATGTTGTTTGACACTTGCATTGTTGTCAACTGTCAATTGGATGGAAAAACTGTTTGAAATTTATATTGTCCAGCAGGGTAATATCACGTGCCAAAGAGTAAACTAAAGTGTGCACAATAGAGTGCATGTGGCAAGGTCTTTACCGATTGAAATTTGCTATTTGTACACTGATTTTCAACACGTTGTTTGACACTTGCATTGTTGTTAAGTGTCAATTGGATGAGAAAATTGTTTGAAATTTAAACTGTCCAACAAGGTAGTATCACGTAACAAAGTGTAAACTAAAGTGTACACCACAGTACAAATGAAGCAAGGTCCTTACCTATTGACTTTCCTAATTTTACACAAATTTTAAACACGTTGTTTGACACTTGCATTGTTGTCGAGTGCCAATTGGATGGGAAAACTGTTTGAAATTTATACTGTCCAATAGGGTAAATGTCACGTGGCAAAGTGTAAATAAAGTGTGTACACCATAGTGCACATGTAGCAAGGTTCTTACCGATTGATCTTTACTATTTGTACACTAATTTTGACACATTGTTTGACACTTGCATTGTTGTCAAGTGTCTCAAGTGTCTATTCGATGAGAAAACTATTTGAAATTTAAACTATCCGATAGGGTAATGTCTCGTGGAAAAGTGTAAACTAAAGTGTACACCATAGTGTACATGTCGCAAGGTTCTTACCAATTGAACTTTACCATTTGTACACTTATTTTTGACAAGTTCTTTGACACTTGCATTGTTGTCAAGTTTCATTTGGATGCGAAAACTATTTGATATTTAAACTGTCCAACAGGGTAATGTCACGTGACAAACTGTAAACTAAAGTGTCCACCATAGTGTACATGTATCAAAGTTCTTACCAATTGAACTTTGCGATTTGTACACTAATTTTAAACACGTTGTTTGACACTTGTATGGCTGTCAAGTGTCAACTGGATGGGAAAACTATTTGAAATTTAAACTATCCAGCAGTGTAATGTCACGTGGCAAAGTGTAAGCTAAAGTGTGTACACCATAGTGTACATGTAGCAAGGTTCTTATCGATTGAACTTTGCTAGTTGTACACTAATTTTTGACATGTTATTTGACACTTGTATTGTTGTCAAATGTCAATTGGATGGGAAAACTGTTTGAAATTTAAACTGTCCAGCAGGGAAATGTCACGTGACAAAGTGTAAACTAAAGTGTACACCATAGTGTACAAGTAGCAAGGTCCTTACCGATTGAACTTTCCTGTTCGTACACTAATTTTTGACATGTTGTTTGACACTTGCATTGTTGTCAAGTGTCAATTGGATGGGAAAACTGTTTGAAATTTAAACTATCCAACAGGGTAATGTCACACGAAAATTTGTAAATCAAAGTGTACACCATAGTGTACATGTAGCAAGGTCCTTACCGATTGTACGTTGCTATTTGTAAACTAATTTTTGACACATTTTTTGACTCTTACATTGTTGTCATGTGTCAATATGATGGGAAAACTATTTGAAATTCATATTGTCCAACAGGGTAATGTCACGTGGTAAGGTGTAAACTACAGTGTACGCCATAGCGTATATGTAGCAAGGTTCTTACCGATTGAACTTTACCGTTTGTACACTGATTTTTGACATGTTGTTTGACACTTGCATTGTTGTTAAGTGTCAATTGGATGGAAAACTGATTAAAAGTTAAATTGTCCAGCATGGTAATGTCACGTGGAAAAGAGTAAACTAAAGTGTACACCATAGTGCACATGTCGCAAGTTTCTTACCCATTGAACTTTGCTATTTGTACACTAATTTTTAACACGTTTTTTGACCCTTGCTTTGTTGTCAAGTGTCAATTGGATGGGAAAATGGTTTGTAATTTAAACTGGCCAATAGGGTAATGTCACGTGGTAAAATGTAAACGAAAGTGTACACCATAGTGCACATGTGGCAATATCCCTACCAATTGAACTTTGCTATTTGTACACTGATTTTCAACACGTTGTTGACACTTGCATTGTCTTCAAGTGTCAATTGGATGGGAAAATTGTTTGAAATTTATTTGGTCATACAAGGTAGTGTCACGTGGCAAAGAGTAAACTAAAGTGTGCACCATAGTGTACATGTGGCGAGGTCCTTACGGATTGAACTTTACTATTTGCACACTGATTTTCGACTAGTTGTTTGACACTTGCATTGGTGTCAAGTGTTAATTAGGTGGGAAAACTGTTTGAAATTTATACTGTCCAACAGGGTAATATCACGTGCCAAAGAGTAAACTAAAGTGTGCACCATAGTATACATGTGGCAAGGTCCTTATCCATTGAAATTTGCTATTTGCACACTGATTTTCGACACGTTGTTTGACACTTGCATTGTAGTTAAGTGTCAATTGGATGGGAAAATTGTTTGAAATTTAAACTGTCCAACCGATTGAACTTTGCTACTGGTACACTGATTTTTGACACGTTTTTTGACACTTGCATTGTTGTCAAGTGTCAATTGGATGGAAAAACTGTTCGAAATTTAAACTGTCCAACAAGGTAATGACACATGGCAAAGAGTTAACTAAAGTGTACACCATAGTGTACATGTCGCAGGGTTCTTACCGATTGAGCTTTGCTATTTGTACACTAATTTTTGACACGTTGTTTGACACTTTCATTGTTGACAAGTGTCAATTGGATGGGAAAACTATTTAAAATTTAAGCTGTCCAACAGCGTAATGTCACCTGGCAAAGTGTAAGTTAAGGTGTACACCATAGTGTACATGAAGCAAGGTCCTTACCTATTGACTTTGCTAGTTCTACAAAGATTCTTAACACGTTGTTTGACACTTGTATTGTTGTCATGTGCCAATTGGATGGGAAAACTATTTGAAATTTATACTGTCCAATAGGGTAATGTTACGTGGCAAAGTGTAAATAAAGTGTGTACACCATAGTGCACATGTAGCAAGGCTCTTACCGATTGATCTTTAGTATTTGTACACTGATTTTTAACACATTGTCTGACACTTGCACTGTTGTCAAGTGTCTAGTCAATGAGAAAACTGTTTGAAATTTAAACTGTCTGACAGGGTAATGTCAAGTGGAAAACTGTAAACTAAAGTGTACACCATAGTGTACATGTAGCAAGGTTCTTATCAATTGAACTTTGCCATTTGTACACTTATTTTTGACAAGTTCTTTGACACTTGCATTGTTGTCAAGTGTCAACTGGATGGGAAAACTATTTGAAATTTAAACTGTCCAACAGGGTAATGTCACGTGGCAAAGTGTAAACTAAAGTGTATACCATAGTATACATGCAGCAAGGTTCTTACCAATTGAACTTTACGATTTGTACACTAATTTTTAACACATTGTTTGACACTTGTATTGCTATCAAGTGTCAACTGGATTGGAAAACTATTTGAAATTTAAACTGTCCAGCAGCGTAATGTCACGTGACAAAGTGTAAGCTAAAGTGTGTACACCATAGTGTACATGTAGCAAGGTTCTTCTCGATTGAACTTTGCTATTTGTACACTGATTTTTGACATGTCATTTGACACTTGTATTGTTGTCAAATGTCAATTGGATGGGAAAGATGTTTGAAATTTAAACTGTCCAACAGGGTAATGTCAGGTGACAAAGTGTTAACTAAAGTGTACACAATAGTGTACATATAGCAAGGTCCTTACCGATTGAACTTTGCTATTCGTACACTGATTTTCGACACGTTGTTTGACACTTACATTGCTGTCAAGTGTCAATTGGATGGGAAAACTGTTTGAAATTTAAACTATCCAACAGGGTAATGTCACACGGCAAAGTGTAAATCAAAGTGTACACCATAGTGTACATGTAGCAAGGTCCTTACTGATTGTACGTTGCTATTTGTAAACTAATTTTTGACTCTTTTTGACACTTTTTTTGACTCTTACATTGTTGTCATGTATCAATACATTGGGAAAACTATTTGAAATTCATATAGTCCAACAGGGTAATGTCACGTGGCAAGGTGTAAATGAAAGTGTACGCCATAGTGTATATGTAGCAAGGTTCTTACCGATTGAACTTTACCATTTGTACACTGATTTTTGACTCGTTGTTTGACACTTGCATTATTGTCAAGTGTCAACTGGATGGGAAAACTGATTGAAAGTTAAATTGTCCAACATGGTAATGTCACGTGGAAAAGAGTAACCTAAAGAGTACACCGTAGCGTACATGTCGCAAGTTTCTTACCGATTGAACTTTACTATTTTTACACTAATTTTTAACACATTTTTTGACCCTTGCTTTGTTGTCAAGTGTCAATTGGATGGGAAAATGGTTTGTAATTTAAACTGTCTAACAGGGTAATGTCACGTGGTAAAATGTAAACTAAATTATACACCAAAGTGTACATGTGGCAATGTCCCTACCAATTAAACTTTGCTATTTGTACACTGATTTTCAACATGTTGTTTGACACTTGCATTGTTGTCAAGTGTCAATTGGATGGGAAAATTGTTTGAAATTTATACTGTCCAACAAGGTAATATCACGTGGCAAAGAGTAAACTAAAGTGTTTACCATAGTGTACATGTGGCGAGGTCCTTACCGATTAAACTTTACTATTCGCACACTGATTTTCAACAAGTTGTTTGACGCGTGCATTGTTGTCAAGTGTTAATTAGGTGGGAAAACTATTTGAAATTTATACTTTCCAGCAGGGAAATATCCCTTGCCAAAAGTAAACTAAAGTGTGCATCATAGTGTACATGTGGCAAGGTCCTTATCGATTGAAATTTGCTATTTGCACACTGATTTTCGACATGTTGTTTAACACTTGCATTCTTGTTAAGTGTCAATTGGATGGGAAAATCGTTTGAAATTTAAGCTGTCCAACTGATTGAACGTTTCTACTTGTACACTGATTTTTGACACGTTGTTTGACACTTGCATTGTTGTCAAGTGTTAATTGGATGGGAAAACTGTTCGAAATTTAAACTGTCCAACAAGGTAATGACACATGGCAAAGGGTTAACTAAAGTGTACACCATAGTGTACATGTCGCAGGGTTCTTACCGATTGAGCTTTGCTATTTGTACTCTAATTTTTGACATGTTGTTTGACATTTGCATTGTTGACAAGTGTCAATTGGATGGGAAAACTATTTGAAATTTAAGCTGTCCAACAGCGTAATGTCACCTGGCAAAGTATAAGTTAAAGTGTACACCATAGTGTACATGAAGCAAGGTCCTTACCTATTGACTTTGCTAATTCTACAAAGATTCTTAACACGTTGTTTGACACTTGTATTGTTGTCATGTGCCAATTGGATGGGAAAACTATTTGAAATTTACACTATCCAACAAGGTCAAGTCACGTGGCAAAGTGTAAATAAAGTGTGTACACCATAGTGCACATGTAGCAAGGTTCTTACCAATTGATCTTTAGTATTTGTACACTGATTTTTGACACATTGTTTGACACTTGTCTATTCAATGAGAAAATTGTTTGAAATTTAAACTGTCCGACAGGGTAATGTCAAGTGGAAAACTGTAAACTAAAGTGTACACCATAGTGTATATGTAGCAATGTTCTTACCAATTGAACTTTGCCATTTGTACACTTATTTTTGACAAGTTCTTTGACACTTGCATTGTTGTCAAGTGTCAACTGGATGGGAAAACTATTTGAAATTTAAACTGTCCAACAGGGTAATGTCACGTAACAAACTGTAAACTAAAGTGTATACCATAGTGTACATGTAGCAAGGTTCTTACTAATTGAACTTTACAATTTGTACACTAATTCTTAACACGTTGTTTGACACTTGTATTGCTATCTTTGATAGAAAAACTATTTGAAATTTAAACTATACAGCAGCGTAATGTCACGTGGCAAAGTGTAAGCTAAAGTGTGTACACCATAGTGTACATGTAGCAAGGTTCTTATCGATTGAACTTTGCTATTTGTACACTGATTTTTGACATGTCATTTGACACTTGTATTGTTGTCAAATGTCAATTGAATGGAAAAACTATTTGAAATTTAAACTGTCCAACAGGGTAATGTCACGTGACAAAGTGTAAACTAAAGTGTACACCATAGTGTACACGTAGCAAGGTCCTTACCAATTGAACTTTGCTATTCGTACACCGAATTTCAACACGTTGTTTGACACTTGCATTGTTGTCAAGTGTCAATTGGATGGGAAAACTGTTTGAAATTTAAACTGTCCAGCAGGGTAATGTCACACGGCAAAGTGTACACCAAAGTGTACACCATAGTGTACATGTGGCAAGGTCCTTACCAATTGTACGTTGCTATTTGTAAAGTAATTTTTGACACGTTTTTTGACTCTTACATTGTTGTCATGTGTCAATGCGATGGGAAAACTGTTTGAAATTTATATTGTCCAACAGGGTAATGTTACGTGGCAAGGTGTAAACTAAAGTGTACACCATAGTGTATATGTAGCAAGGTTCTTACTGATTGAACTTTACCATTTGTACAGTGATTTTTGACACGTTGTTTGACACTTGCATTGTTTTCAAGTGTCAACTCGATGGGAAAATTGATTGAAATTTATGTTGTTCAACATGGTAATGTCACGTGGAAAAGAGTAAACTAAAGTGTACACCATAGTGTACATGTCGCAAGTTTCTTACCGATTGAACTTGCTATTTGTACACTAATTTTTAACACGTTTTTTGACACTTGCTTTGTTGTCAAGTGTCAATTGGATGGGAAAATGGTTTGTAATTTAAACTGTCCAACAGGGTAATGTCACGTGGCAAAATGTAAACTAAAGTGAACACCATAGTGTACATGGGGCAATATCCCTAGCAATTGAACTTTGCTATTTGTACACTGATTTTCAACA
The DNA here is from genome assembly GCF_002742605.1 of Olea europaea var. sylvestris. NCBI lineage: Eukaryota > Viridiplantae > Streptophyta > Magnoliopsida > Lamiales > Oleaceae > Olea > Olea europaea. The sequence goes on from NW_019228188.1 coordinate 83,715, forward strand.
CATTGTTTGATACTTGCATTGTTGTCAAGTGTCAATTGGTTGGGGAAATTGTTTGAAATTTATACTGTCCAATAGGGTAATGTCACGTGGCAAAGAGTAAACTAAAATGTGCACCATAGTGTACATGTGGCAAGGTCCTTACCGATTAAACTTTACTATTTGTATACTGATTTTCGACATGTTGTTTGACACTTGCATTGTTGCCAAGTGTTAATTAGTGGGAAAACTATTTGAAATTTATACTATCCAACAGGGTAATATCATGTGCCAAAGAGTAGACTAAAGTGTGCACCATAGTGTACATGTGGCAAGGTCCTTATCGATTGAAATTTGCTATTTGCACATTGATTTTCGATACGTTGTTTGACACTTGCACTATTATTACATGTCAATTGGATGGGAAAATTGTTTGAAATTTAAACTGTCCATCGGGGTAAGATCATGTGACAAAGTGTAAATTAAAGTGTACACCACAGTGTACATGTAGCAAGGTCCTTACCGATTGAACTTTGCTACTTGTACACTGATCTTTGACACATTTTTTGACACTTCCATTGTTGTCAAGTGTCAATTGTAAAATCTCAAATAATTCTAGACACCTTAGTGGCACTAAGACATGAATATTGGATGACTAAAGTATACTTCAAATTTTTAGTCTCATTTGTGACCCATTTTCGACATAGTAATCCTTCGATTTGGAAAATTATATCTAAATAAAAGTTGTAGTACTTTCAGTTATCTTTCTAACACACTTTGAATTACCTCAATCGGATATTGGGAGAAGAAGTTATGATAGAAACACTAAAAGCCGTGCAGTTTCAGCCGGACTACAACCGGTCGACCGAAACTACCTGAAATGAAAATTCTCATTTTTCTCTAGAATTTAAATATTTATTTTCATCAATTATTTTCTCAAAGGGCCTCCCACCTTTTTGGCAATAAAAACCCTACTAAATTGAAGCATTTAACCTCAAACTTAAATGATACCCATGTTTTCTCTCTTAAATGAAATTTGACCCTTCATTTGCTTTAAGTTATAGGATATTTACCTATAAATAGAGACCTCATTTCACTCATTTTTTCTCACACCAAAAGCAAGAGCTTTTACATACTAAAGAAAGAGTTTTCAAGAGAGAAAAAGAGAGGGATGAAAATTATTTTTCCTAGAAGTTTAAGAAGTATTTTCAAGCATCAATTCTCAACGATTTTCAAACATCCAAGGAGTGCATTTCTTTCAACGTCCAAGTTTCATCGAAGTTTTCAATCCAAGTTTTCAAAGTTTCAAAAGCATCAATCAAGGTAGGTAGATGTGCAATGTGTTTAATCGTGTTAAGTTATAAGTTTCGATTCATGTTAATGTTTGTACGTCAAATGGTACTCCGGTACGGCATATCACTCTATGTTAATGGTTGTATGTCAAATGGTACTCCGGTATGGCATACCCCTCTATGTTGAATAAATGTTCGTATGTCAAATGGTGCCCTCGGGTATGGCATACTCCTTCATGTCAAATGGTGCATTCGGGTATGGCATGTATGAAAAGTTATAAAGTTAATGTCTTGAAATGTATAGCTTGACCACGAATGCACCTATGACACCTATTGAGTTTTTCAACTCACGGGTTTAATCCCATCTCTACAGATTGAAGGAATTCTACCTCGGGCATGGATGGAGGAGAAGATGAAGAGTGATGCAACGAGCCCATGGAAATCCGGTGTATAAGTGATTTCGATTTATTCTTATGAAATGTTTTTCAATATTATTTCTTTAAAGTTTTGAATAACGCAGAATGCGAGAACAAGTTATATTTTCTTCAAATAAATTACATTTTGTTGTTTTGAAAAATGATTAAGTGTTTTTGTTTAAAGTATTTGAAATATTGTTATTTAAATTATTATCCGAAGATGAAAGCTTCCGCTAAAACGTAGACACTTATTACTAAACCACCGGTTAAGCTAAGTAAAGTAAGTAGCATTCCGGTCCACTAGGGGTCGGGACATTACAGCATGGTATCAGAGCAAGATTTAGCCGGTTTTGCAGACCAAGTATGTTTTTTTTTTAAAATCAGAAGGAAAATGAAAAGTTTAAGGTATTCCATGGCATCGTGCATCCATCCATCAACCTCATCCTATGGCCCAGGTATGTTTATGTTTAAACTTAATGATTATGTTTATGTTATGATGCTTTGATATGATTTAGAGATGTGTTATTTAAAGATATGTAATGGACTTGGGCAAAAGCTAAGGGCTTAAAGGGAATTACATGATGTGAAAGTTTAAATATTTGCATGTTTTCTTTAAGCAAAGAAAAAATATGATATATGTGAAAATGCAACAGATATGGCTCATAGAACGGCTAGGGCATATAGAGAAGCATTGAACCGTAGAATTGCTATCCATTCCTATGAAAACTATGTAACCACTTAGCGAACATGTGTATGACATCTATGAGAGATGCATGATGACGGTTAATGCTGGAATGGAGATCACGCATATTTAGGCCATAAATAACCTCATACACTCCATCCCACCTCAATGGAGAGATATGAGAGTCACGGTTAGAGATGAAACGTTAGAAGGCAACCCAAACCTGTTCGAGTTTGAGAGGTATTGCCATGACCTGATTGATTTGTGGGATGATGTAATCCATGAGGAGCTTGAGAAGGAACCTTTGGCTGAGGAAGAAGATCCCAAAGAAGAACTCGAGGATAATTTAGAGAATGATCCTGAGCCTGAGCTACAGGTTGAGATGGACATAGAGTCCGGACCTGAGGCGGAAGACTTCTCCAAAGATGAAGCTCCACCAAAGAAGATCCGTAGAACTTATAAGGATTAGATTTAAATCCTTTTAATAGCTTCCCTTATGTCAAGAAATAAAATACTATCTTCTTTGCTTTAGTATTTGAAGAATGAAACTAATAAGAACCAAATGTTTTGTCTAAAGGAAATGGCCCGCGCAAACTAAAACTTGATAAGAGACCTCCTCCGAGCGGTTCAAGACCTAGGCAGGCAAAACCTGAACCAAGCTCAACCCCTACCACTAGTTCCTAATGTTCCAAACCATGCTTCAGTGGTCGAGCAATTTCGAAGGCCCAAGCCCCCTACCTTCAACGGAGCAGCTGATCTACTTGCAGCCGAGGAGTGGCTTCGCAAGTTGGAGCGTATATTCCGATTGATAGGATACACGGACACTCAGAAGGTCTAGTGTGCTGAGTTCATGTTCTCCGGTGACACAAGTCACTGGTGGGACTCAATGTCAAGGACAAGGACCCCTGAGCAACAACCAGAATTGACTTGGGACCAATTTAAAGGGGAAGTAATGGACAAGTACTTTCCCCTGTCCTTGAGGGATCACAAAGAAAGTGAATTCCTCCAACTCAAGCAAAAGACTATGTCCCTGACTGAGTATGAGAGGAAGTTTGATCAACTTTCAAGGTATGCTCCACATCTGGTGGATACGGAGGATAAAAAGGTACGAAGGTTTGAACAAGGGCTGAACTCGAATATAAGCATGATACTTATGTCCCATCGCTTCACCACATACCGTGAAATGCTGGAAAGAGCTCATGCTATTTGGTACCAGAAGACTAGCATCGAACAACATGGTCAACTGTTCAATAAACCGGACAATGGTAACATGGGAAAAAGGAAATGGAATGGCCAGGACAAGGGAAAAGGCAAGTGGCAGAACAAGAAAGCTAATGGCGGAGCCAATGCCAGCAAAAGCATTGTGCTGGTTATTGCGCCCTGTTCTAAGTGTGGAAGGATACATCGTGGTGAGTGCTTACAAGGGAAAAATCTCTGTTTCTGATGTGGCAAGCCAGGACATATCATTAGGGATTGTCCCACACATACCCAGAAGAAGGATGATAACAGCGACCAGAACCAGAAAGGGAAAGCACGAGTTTTTGCATTGACTCTACAGGATGCAGAGGAAAACTCTAATGTCATAGTAGGTACTCTATTGATAGCCAATACACCTGCTTATGTATTGTTTGATTCAGGAGCTACACACTCCTTTGCTTCAACAACTTTTATGGCTAAATCTAGTATTACCTGTGATAAGTCGGAAGGTACATTAGAAGTTAGTATTCCTTCGGGCAACCCTTTGAATACTGATAGAATAGCCAAGTCAGTAAGTATCGAAGTTGAGGGAAAACCAATGGAAGTGAACCTATACATGATAGAAATGAAGGATTTTGATGTAATACTAGGCATGGATTGGTTAGGTTGTAATTACGCCACCATCCGATGTAAGAAAATGGAAATATCATTTTAGAAACCAGGAGAGGAATCATTTTCGTTCCTTGGAATGAAGATGAAACCCCTTATTCGACTAGTATCGGCTTTACAAGCTGAGAAGATGTTGAGAAAAGAAACATGTCAAGGATATCTAGTAAGTATCTCAGGAGGGAAACAAGAGACGATAAGGGTTGAAGATGTACTCGTAGTACGGGAATTCATAGATATGTTTTTAGAAGATCTATCTGGTATTCTACCCTATAGACAAGTGGAATTCACCATAGACCTAATTCTCGGGGCGGCACTAGTATCTAAGGCCCCATACCGAATGGCCCCAAAGGAACTACATGAATTAAAGAAGCAGTTGCAAGAACTCCTAGATATGGGCTTAATACGACCAAGTGTATCTCCATGGGGTGCGTCGGTGTTGTTTGCAAAGAAGAAAGATGGAAGCATGAGGATGTGCATCGATTATAGGGAGATAAATTGATTAACCATCAAGAATAAGTACCCACTCCCGAGGATCGAGGATCTGTTAGATCAACTGAGAGGAGCTAAGGTATTTTCCAAGATCGACTTACGATCGGGATACCATCAACTGAAAGTAGAGACAAAGGATATACCTAAGACAGCTTTTAGAACTAGATATGGACAATACGAGTTTACGATGATGCCATTTGGGCTAACCAATGTACCTGCAGTGTTCATGGACCTGATGAATCGAGTGTTTCATCAATACTTGGATAAGTTTATCATAGTCCTCATCGATGACATTCTGATATATTCGAAGAGTAAGGAGCAACATGAAGAGCACTTGAGAATAGCCTTAGATGTATTACGCAAGGAGAAGCTGTATGCCAAATTTAAGAAGTACGAGTTTTGGCTTGAACAAGTTGGATTTCTTGGACATGTAGTTACTGCCCAAGGGATTGAAGTAGATCCAGCAAAAGTAGAAGCAGTAACCAACTGGAAAGCACCAACAAATGCTGGCGAAGTAAGAAGTTTTCTAGGATTAGCTAGATATTATAGGAGATTCATAGAAGGATTCTCCAAAATAGCTGGACCAATGACGCAGCTTACAAGGAAGGGAGTAAAATTCCAATGGACGGAAAAATGCGAACAAAGTTTCCAAGAACTTAAGTAGAAGTTGATATCAGCACCTGTATTAACAATACCTGAAGGTACGGAAGGGTTTGATATACAGCGATGCATCCAAGCGAGGATTGGGATGTGTACTAATGCAGAATGGAAAAGTGATAGCTATGCTTCAAGACAATTGAAGAAACATGAGCAGAACTACCCGATGCATGATTTAGAACTTGCAGCGATAGTACACGCTTTGAAGATATGGCGACACAACTTGTATGGATGGAAGCGTGATATCTACATAGATCACAAAAGTTTCAAGTATTTCTTCATACAGAAGGAATTGAATATGCGACAAAGACGGTGGTTGGAATTGGTGAACGATTACGATTGTACTATTCACTACCATCCGAGTAAGGGTAATGTTGTGGCCGACGCTCTAAGTAGAAAATGAATGGGACAATTGACATCACTACCCAACTCTCAAGTGGAGTTAGTCAAGGACTTGGAAAATTCCAGATCGAAGTGGTTACCACACCAGGACAAGTCACTGCTCGTCTAGCAGCTTTAATAATTCGACCTACTCTTGGAGATCGAATTATAGAAGCACAAAATAAAGACTCATTTTTGCAGAAGATTAAGAATGAAGTTGGTACCTATAAGAAAAAGGACTTTGGAGTAGCTAAGGATCAGGCACTGATATTTAGAGGAAGAATTTGCGTGCCTAAGGATGAAGCCTTGAGAAACGAGATATTGAAAGAAGCTCATTCCATCGCACATCCTGGTGGTACGAAAATGTATTGAAATCTTTGAGATACATTTTGGTGGAGAAATATGAAAAGAAGTATAGGGCTGTATGTGCAGAAGTACATGGTATGTCAACAGGTTAAGGCAGAACACCAAAAACCAGCTAGATTGTTAAATCCACTAGATATACCTGAATGGAAATGGGAAAATATCACGATGGACTTTGTGGTTGGATTCCCGAAGTCAGCAAGAGGAAATAATGCTATATGGGTAGTAGTGGATCAACTAACGAAGTCAGCTCATTTTCTTCCAGTGAAAATGACATTCCGTTTAGACCAACTGACACAGTTGTACATTAAAGAGGTTGTAAGATTACACGGTGTACCTGTATCCATTGTGTCTGACAGAGACCCAAGGTTCACGTCCAAATTTTGGAAAAGTCTACAAGGAGATATGGGAACGAAGCTGAACTTTAGTACAGCATATCACCCTCAGTCCGATGGTTAGTCTGAAAGGACAATCCAAACTTTGGAAGACATGCTGAGAACATGTGTTTTGGATCTAGGAGGTAATTGGGAGTCATACTTACCTCTAGTAGAGTTCGCTTATAATAACAGTTTCCAAGCAACTATTGGAATGGCACCATATGAAGCTCTCTATGGTAGAAGATGTAGATCCCCTGTTCATTGGGATGAAGTCGGAGAGAAGAGAGTTTTGGGATCAGAAATAGTTGAAAGGACGGTTGAGGTAATCGATAAGATCCATGCAAGAATAAAGGCAGCACATGATCGACAAAAGAGCTATACAGATACAAGGAGGAAGGATTTAGAATTCCAAGTTGGGGATAAAGTGTTTCTGAAAGTAGCACCGATGAAAGGTGTACTTAGATTTGGAAAGAAAGGCAAGCTATGACCTCGGTATATCGGACCTTTCGAGATACTTGATAGAGTAAAAAATGTGGCTTACCGACTAGCTTTGCCACCTGAATTATCGACAGTACACAATGTGTTCCATATGTCAATAATAAAGAAGTATGAGCATGATCCTAATCATGTAGAGAGTTATCAAACCTTGGAGGTATAGAAAGATTTGTCGTACGAGGAATTATCGATCAAGATATTGGATAGAAAAGTGCATAAACTACGGAATAAAGAGATTCAGCAGGTTAAGATACAGTGGAATCATCACGGCGCAGAAGAAGCCACTTGGGAAAAAGAAAAAGAAGCCAAAGATAAGTATCCAACACTATTCACCCAATCAGAAGGTAAATTTCAAGGACGAAATTTTAATTAAGGTGTGGGGGATGTAGAACCCAAATAATTCTAGACACCTTAGTGGCACTAAGACATGAATATTGGATGACTAAAGTATACTTTAGATTTTGTCTCATTTGAGACCCATTTTTGACATAGGAAACATTCGATTTTTAAAATGATATCTAAACAAAAGTTGTAGTTCTTTGAGTTAACTTTCCAACACACTTTGAATTACCTCAATCGGATATTGGGAGAAAACATTATGATAGAAACACTGAAAGCTGTGCAGTGTCAATCGGACTACAACTGGTCGACCGAAACTACCTAAAATGAAAATTCTCATTTTTCTCTAGAATTTAAATATTTATTTTCATCAATTATTTTCTCAAAGGGCCACCCACCTTTTTGGCAATAAAAACCCTACTAAATTGAAGCACTTAACCTCAAACTTAAATGGTACCCATGTTTTCTCTCTTAAATGAAATTTAACCCTTCATTTGCTTTAAGTTATGAGATATTTACCTATAAATAGAGACCTCATTTCACTCATTTTTTCTCACACCAAAAGCAAGAGCTTTTACATACTAAAGAAAGAGTTTCCAAGAGAGAAAAAGAGAGGGAGGAAAACTATTTTTCCTAGAAGTTTAAGAAGTATTTTCAAGCATCAATTCTCAACGATTTTCAAATATCCAAGTAGTACATTTCTTTCAACATCCAAGTTTCATCGAAGTTTTCAATCGAAGTTTTCAAAGTTTTAAAAGCATCAATCAAGGTAGGTAGATGTGCAATGTGTTTAATCGTGTTAAGTTATAAGTTTCGATTCATGTTAATGTTTGTATGTTAAATGGTACTCTGGTACGGCATATCCCTCTATGTTAATGGTTGTATGTCAAATGGTACTCCGGTACGACATACCCCTCTATGTAGAAGAAATGTTCGTATGTCAAATGGTGCCCTCAGGTACGGCATACCCCTTCATGTCAAATGGTGCCTCCGGGTACGGCATGTTTGAAAAGTTATAAAGTTAATATCTTGAAATGTATAGCTTGATCACGAATGCACCTATGACACCTATTAATTTTTTCAACTCACGGGTTTAATCTCATCTCTATAGATTGAAGGAATTCTACCTCGGGCATGGATGGAGGAGAAGATGGAGAGTGATACAACGAGCCCATGGAAATCCGATGAATAAGTGATTTGGATTTATTCTTATGAAATGTTATCCAATGTTATTTCTTTAAAGTTTTGAATATCGCAGAATGCGAGAACAAGTTATGTTTTCTTCAAATAATTACATTTTGTTGTTTTGAAAAATGATTAAGTGTTTTTGTTTAAAGTATTTGAAGTACTGTTATTTAAATTATTATCCGAAGATGTAAGCTTCCGCTAAAATGTATACACTTGTTACTAAACCACCGGTTAAGCTAAGTAAAGCAAGTAGCGTTCCGGTCCACTAGGGGTCGAGGCGTTACATCAATTGGACGGAAAAACTGTTTGAAATTTAAACTGTCCAACAGGGTAATGACATATGGCAAAGTGTAAGTTAAAGTGTACACCATAGTGTACATGAAGCAAGGTCCATACCTACTGACTTTGCTAATTGTACACAGATTTTTAACACGTTGTTTGACCCTTGTATTGTTGTCAAGTGCCAATTGGATGGGAAAACTATTTAAAATTTAAACTGTCCAATAGGGTAATGTCACGTGGCAAAGTGTAAATTAAGTGTGTATACCATAGTGTACATGTAGCAAGGTTCTTACCGATTGATCTTTACTATTTTTACACTGATTTTTGACACATTGTTTGGCACTTGTACTATTGTCAAGTGTCTATTCAATGAGAAAACTGTTTGAAATTTAAACTGTCCGACAGGGTAATGTCACGTGGAAAACTGTAAACTAAAGTGTACACCATAGTGTACATGTAGCAAGGTTCTTACCAATTGAACTTTGCGATTTGTACACTAATTTTTAACATGTTGTTTGACACTTGTATGGTTGTCAAGTGTCAGCTGGATGGGAAAACTGCTTGAAATTTGAACTATCCAGCAGCGTAATGTCACGTGGCAAAGTGTAAGCTAAAGAGTAGACACCACAGTGTATATGTAGCGAGGTTCTTATCGATTGAACATTGCTATTCGTACACTGATTTTTGACACGTCATTTGACACTTGTATTGTTGTCAAGTGTCAATTGGATGGGAAAGCTATTTGAAATTTAAACTGTCCAACAGGGTAATGTTACGTGACAATGTGTAAACTAAAGTGTACACCATAGTGTACATGCAGCAAGGTCCTTAACGATTGAACTTTGCTATTCGTACACTGATTTTCGACACATTGTGTGACACTTGCATTGTTGTCAAGTGTCAATTGGATGGAAAAACTATTTGAAATTTAAACGTCCAACAGGGTAATGTCACACGGTAAAGTATAGACCAAAGTGTACACCATAGTATACATGTAGCAAGGTCCATACCGATTGTACGTTGCTATTTGTAAACTAATTTTTGACACGTTTTTTGACACTTGCATTGTTGTCATGTGTTAATGCGATGGGAAAACTATTTGAAATTTATATTGTCCAATAGGGTAAAGTCACGTGGCAAGGTGTAAACTAAAGTGTACACTATAGTGTATATGTAGTGAGGTTCTTACCGATTGAACTTTGCCATTTGTACACTGATTTTTGACACGTTGTTTTACACTTGAATTGTTGTAAGTGTCAACTGGATGGGAAAACTGATTGAAATTCAAACTGTCCAACATGGTAATTTCACGTGGAAAAGAGTAAACTAAAGTGTACACCATAGTGTACATGTCGCAAGTTTCTCATCGATTGAACTTTGCGATTTGTATACTAATTTTTAACACATTTTTTGACATTTGCTTTATTGTCAAGTGTCAATTGGATGGGAAAATGGTTTGTAATTTAAACTGTCCAACAGGATAATGTCACGTCGCAAAATGTAAACTAAAGTGTACACCATAGTGTACATGTAGCAATATCCCTACCAATTGAACTTTGCTATTAGCATACTAATTTTCAACACGTTGTTTGACACTTGCATTGTTGTCTAGTGTCAATTGGATGGGAAAACTGCTTGAAATTTATACTATCCAACAGGGTAATGTCACGTGGTAAAGAGTAAACTAAAGTGTGCACCATAGTGTACATGTGGCAATGTCCTTACCGATTGAACTTTACTATTTACACACTAATTTTCAACATGTTGTTTGACACTTGCATTGTTGTCAAGTGTTAATTGGGTGGGAAAACTGTTTGAAATTTATACTGTCCAACAAGGTAATATCACGTGCCAAAGAGTAAACTAAAGTGTGCACTATAGTGTACAAATGGCAAGGTCCTTATCGATTAAAATTTGCTATTTGCACACTAATTTTTGACACGTTGTTTGACACTTGCATTGTTGTTAAGTGTCAATTGGATGGAAAAATTGTTTGAAATTTAAAGTGTCCAACTACTTGAACTTTGTTACTTGTACACTGATTTTTGACACGTTTTTTGACACTTGCATTGTTGTCAAGTGTCAATTGGATGGGAAAACTATTTGAAATCTAAACTGTCCAATAGGATAATGACACATGACAAACAGTAAACTAAAGTGTACACCATAGTGTACATGTCGCAGGGTTCTTTTGAGCTTTGCTATTTGTACACTTATTTTTGACACGTTGTTTGACGCTTGCATTGTTGGCAAGTGTCAATTGGATGGGAAAACTATTTGAAATTTAAGTTGTCCAACAGGGTAATGTCACCTGACAAAGTGTAAGTTAAAGTGTACACCATAGTATACATGAAGCAAGGTCCTTGCCTATTGACTTTGCTAATTGTACACAGATTTTTAACACGTTGTTTGACACTTGCATTGTTGTTAAGTGCCAATTGGATGGGAAAAATGTTTGAAATTTATACTGTCCAACAGGGTAACGTCACGTGGCAAAGTGTAAATAAAGTGTGTACACCATAGTGTTCATGTAGCAAGGTTCTTACCGATTGATCTTTACTATTTGTACACTGATTTTTGACACATTGTTTGACACTTGCATTGTTGTCAAGTGTCTATTCGATGAGAAAACTATTTGAAATTTAAACTGTTCGACAGGGTAATGTCACGTGGAAAAGTGTAAACTAAAGTGTACACCATAGTGTACATGAAGCAAGGTTCTTACCAATTGAACTTTGCCATTTGTACACTTATTTTTGACAAGTTCTTTGACACTTGCATTGTTGTCAAACATCAACTGGATGGGAAAACTATTTGAAATTTAAATTGTCCAACAGGGTAATGTCACGTGGCAAACTGTAAACTAAAGTGTACACCATAGTATAAATGTAGCAAGGTTCTTACCAATTGAACTTTACGATTTGTACCTTAATTTTTAACACGTTGTTTGACACTTGTATTGCTGTCAAGTGTCAACTGGATGGGAAAACTGTTTGAAATTTAAACTGTCTAGCAGCGTAATGTCAAGTGGCAAAGTGTAAGCTAAAATGTATACACCATAGTGTACATGTAGTAAGGTTCTTATCGATTGAACTTTGTTATTTGTACACTAATTTTTGACATGTCATTTGACACTTGTATTGTTGTCAAGTCTCAATTGGATGGGAAAACTGTTTGAAATTTAAACTGTCCAACAGGATAATGTCACGTGATAAAGTGTAAACTAAAGTATACACCATAGTGTACATGTAGCAAGGTCCTTACTGATTGAACTTTGCTATTCGTACACTGATTTTTGACACGTTGTTTGACAAGGTATAATGGTTGAGTGACGTTTCCGTCCATGTGGGTTGGGGCGTTACAGCGTGCTATCAGAGCACAAGCTTAGTCGATTCTGTAGACTTAGTGTATTTTATTTATGAGATGAAAAAAAAATGAAACATTTAAGGCACTTCGACAAGGTATCGAATAAAATATAATGTTCCACATTATTTTTTTCAGCATGATTTTGATCTTTTTTTTTAATGATTTAAGCTTGAATCTATGAAAAATGCTTATGATGTTTTGAATGAAATATGCTATGTATATTATATTTTGTTTAAATATACGTGAAGAAATGATGATTGGGCATCATATTAGAACCTCAAGAGCATAATGTATAAGTTGATATCACTAATGAAGATAACACATAATTGGATACTTTTGTGATAGACATGGCTAGAACTTATCAGACCGCTAGAATGGCCACAGTTTCTATAGCAGTGTTGAACCGTAGGGCCACCATCCAGTCCTATGAGAACTATGTGACTGACCCGTCGTCCACTCGTTGAACACGTACATGATATCTACGAGAGATGTATGGCAGTTGTAGATGCGGTACTGGAGATCACATATATCGAGGCTGTGAATAACCTTATACATTCACTTCCACCTCAGTGGGGAAACATGGGAGTCATTGTTAGGGATGAGATGCTAGAGGGTAACCATCCAGAGCACCCAAATATGATTGAATTTGGTATATATTGTCAGACCTTTCTAGACAGATGGAGTGAGAGTTTAGAACCCCAACCGAAGATAGTAATTAAGCCCAATAATGAGCCTGAGCTCGAGCCCGAACCTTAGTTTGAATCAGACCCAGAGGAAGATCCCAAATGGGAGCATGAGGATGACTTTGGGTTGGACTTAGAGAATGATCTTGAGCATGAACCTGAGCCACAGGTTGAGATGGACCTAGAGTCAAGGCCTGAGACAGAAGACTCCTCCGAAGATGAGGCTCCACCGAAGAAGATTCGTAAGATTCATAAGGATTAGAAATTTAGATTTCCATTTCTTTGTGATATCTTTTCCTTCATGTTTTTGGAAAAAAAAATAAAAAAAAAATTCGACCTATTGTATGTCATGATTGCAATGAGTACTATTAATAAAGGAAAATTATGATCAATTTGAGGACTACCTTATTTTTTTAAGTATTCTGGTATTGGAAAATGAAGTTAATGTGAGATATTGTATCTTATCTCTAGGAAAATGTCTCGAACAAACCAGAACAACTTGATAAGGGATCTCCTGCAAGCGGTTCAAGATCTTGGCAGGCTGAATCAAAATCCCGCTCCACCTACACCACCAGCTACTATTACTCTTCCGACTCACGCCTCGGTAGTTGAGTTATTTTGAAGGCATAAGCCCCCTACCTTCGATGGAGCATCTGGTCCACTAGTAGTTGAGGAATGGCTTCGTAAGCTAGAACAAATTTTTTGGCTCATAGACTGCACTGATGCCCAAAGGGTTCAATGTGCGGAGTTTATGTTTACCGGTGATGCAAGTCACTAGTGGGATTAGATGTCCCGAACTAGGAATCCGGAGCAGCAATTGGTAATAACTTGGGAACAATTCAAGGAGAAAGTAATGGACAAATATTTCCTTCAATCTCTAAGGAATTTCAAGGAGAACAAATTCCTTCAACTCAAGCAGGGTAATGTGTCCCTAATGAATTATGAGCGGAAGTTCGATCAACTCTCAAGGTATGCTCCACATCTGGTTGACATGGAAATTAAGAAAACTCGAAGGTTCGAGCAAGGGTTAAACCCAGACCTAAGTATGATCCATATGTCACATTGCTTCATGTCGTATCGTGAGATGCTGAAACGAGCTCACGCTATCTGTTATCAAAAAAGGCTAATGTAGAGCAACGTTGTCAATTGTACAACCAGCAAGATAAAGGGAAAATTGGAAAGAGAAAATGGAATGGTCAAGACAAAGGAAAGGGCAAATGGAAAAATAAGAAAGGTAATATCGGATCTAGCTCCAGTAAGGCCATGGTAGCTGCAGTAGTGCCATGCCCTAAGTGTGGTAAGCCTTATCGTGGTGAATGCTTGTATGGGAAGAATACCTATTTTCGGTGTGGCAAATTAGGACAAGTTGTTAGGGATTGTCCCACATTTGCTCAGAGGAAGGATGATAACAATGATCAGAACAAGAAAGGGAAAGCACGAGTTTTTACATTGACTCAAAAAGATGCAAAGAGGAACTCAAACATAATAACGGGTATTTTACTGGTAGTAGCCAATACACCTGCTTATATACTATTTGATTCAGGAGCTACTCACTCTTTTGTATAAATGTCTTTCATTGCTAAATCTAGTATTACTTGTAATAAGTCAAAGAGTACACTAGAAGTTAGCCTCCCCTCAGCTAGGACATTGAACACAGACAAGTTAGCTAAGTCAGTTAAATTCGATATTGAGGAAAAACCTTAGAAGCTAATTTGTATATGATAGACATGAAGGACTTTGATGTGATTTTGTGCATAGATTGGTTAGGATGTAATTATGTGACCATTCATTGTAGAGAAAGGAAAGTATCTTTTCAAAAACTAGGAGAAGAACAATTTTCTTTCCCTGGAATAAAGACCAAACCCCATCTCCAACTGGTTTTGGCCTTACAAGCGGAGAAAATGTTAAGAAAGAAACATCTCAAGGGTTTCTAGTTAATATCTTTGGAGAAAAACTGACAATGACAAAGATTGAGGATGTACCAGTGGTACAAGAATTTATAGATATGTTTCCAGAAGATCTACTAGGTATTCCACCAGATAGATAAGTGGAATTCAAAATAGATCTGGTTCCCGGAGCGACGCCAGTATCTAAAGCCCCATATAGAATGGCCCCAAAGGAACTTCAGGAGTTGAAAATCCAGCTACAAGAATTGTTAGACCTTGTTTTTATTCGACCAAGTGTATCACCATGGGGCGCACTAGTATTGTTTGTAATGAAAAAAGATGGAAGTATGAGGATGTATATCGACCATCGGGAGTTGAACCGTTTGACCATCAAGAATAAATATCCTCTCTCGAGAATCGAGGATTTTTTTGATCAATTGAAAGGGGCTAAGGCATTTTCTAAGATTGATTTACGATCTGGATATCATCAATTGAAGGTTAAGGCAAATGATATACCTAAGATCGCTTTCAGAACTCGTTATGGACATTATGAGTTCACGGTTATGCCATTCGGATTGACAAATGCTTCGGCAGTGTTTATGGATCTGATGAATCGAGTATTTCATCAGTATTTAGTTCAACTTGTCATAGTCTTCATTGATGAAATTTTGATATACTTCAAGAGTAAAGATCAACATGAGGAACATCTTAGAATAGCATTAGAGATACTACGCAAAGAAAAGTTATACGCCAAATTTAAAAAGTGCAAATTTTGGCTTGAACGTGTTGGATTTCTCGATCATGTAGTTACTGCCCAAGGAATTGAAGTAGACCCAGTAAAGGTGGAAGCAGTAACTAATTGGAAGACACCGACTAATGCTGGTGAAGTTCGAAGTTTTCTAGGATTGGCTGCGTACTATCGAAGATTTATAGAGGGATTCTCCAAAATAGCTGGACTAATGACACAATTGATAAGGAAAGGAATAAAGTTTCAATGGATAGATAAGTGTAAGCAAAGCTTTCAGGAGCTAAAACAACGATTGATCACAGCACCTGTATTAACCATACCTGAAGGTTCAAAAGGGTTTGTTATATATAGTGATGCATCCAAGCAAGGTTTGGGATGTGTACTGATGCAGCATGAAAAAGTAATTGCCTATGCTTCAAGGCAATTGAAGCAACATGAGCAGAACTACCCGACGCATGATCTAGAACTTGCGGCAGTGGTTCATGCATTAAAGATAAGGCGCCATTACTTATATGGAGGGAAGTGCGATATTTATACGGATCATAAGAGTCTCAAATATTTCTTCACACAGAAGGAATTGAATATGAGACATAGACGATGGTTGGAGCTAGTGAAAGATTATGATTGCACTATTCATTATCATCCAGGTAAGGCTAATGTTGTTGCTAAAGCTCTAAGCAGAAAGTCTATGGGACAGTTGGCATCATTATCTACTATTTTGATGAAGTTGATCAAAGACTTGGAAAAGTTGCAAATTGAAGTGATTACCACACCAGAACAAGTCACTGCTCATTTAGCAACTTTGGTGGTTCGACCTACTCTTAGAGACCGGATCATAGAAGCACAAGATAAAGACCCATTCTTGCAGAAGATCAAGAACGAGATTGGTACTGATAAGAGAAAGGATTTTGGAATAGCTTCAGATCAGGCACTAATGTTCAAAGGAAGAATTTGTGTACCAAATAATGAAGTTTTGAGGAATAAGATATTGGAGGAGGCTCGTTCCACCCCGTACGCCGCACATCCTGGTGGTACATTTTGGTGGAGGAATATGAAAAGAAGTATAGGTTCATTTGTGGCAAAATGCATAGTATGCCAACAAGTTAAAGCGGAACATCAAAGACTGGTAGGGTTATTAAATCCATTAGACATACCTGAATGGAAGTGGAAGAATATCGCAATAAACTTTGTGGTAGGATTTCCAACGTCAGCAAGAGGTATGGGTAATAGTGGATCGTCTAACAAAGTTCGCTCATTTTCTTCCAGTAAAAATGACATTCTGTCTAGATCAGCTGGCGCAGCTATACATTAGAGAGAGTGTAAGATTGCATGGTGTCCCCGTGTCCATTGTATCAGATAGAGGTCCAAGATTTACGTCAAAGTTTTGGAAGAGCTTAAAAGGAGCTATGGGAATGATTGAATTTCAGTACATCATATCACCCTCAATCTGATGGTCAGTCTGAAAGGACCATTCAAACTTTCAAAGATATGCTAAGGACTTGTGTTCTGGATCTAGGAGGTAGTTGGGAATTGTATATACCTCTAGTAGAATTTGCATATAATAACAGTTTCCAAGCAACTATTGGAATGGCACCGTATGAAGTTCTCTATGGTAGAAAATGCAGATCACCTGTTCATTGGGACGAAGTTAGAGAAAAGAGAGTTTTGGGACCAGAGATCATTGAAAGAATAGTTGAAGCCATTGATTAGATCCATATCACGACAAAGGCCGCGCAAGATAGACAAAAGAGCTATGCAGATACCAGGAGAAAAGACTTGGAATTTGAAGTTGGAGAGAAAGTCTTTCTAAAGGTGGCACCAATAAAGGGTGTACTTAGGTTTGGCAAGAAAGGCAAACTACGACCTCGTTATATCAGACCTTTTGAAATACCTGACAGGGTTGGAAATGTGGCTTATCGATTGGCGTTGCCACCTGAACTATTGGCAGTTCACAATGTGTTTCATGTATTGATGATCAAAAAGTATATGCATGATCCTGATTATGTGGTCAACTACCAATCCTTGGAAGTACAAAAAGACTTATCTTATGAGGAATTACCGATCAAGATACTGGATCGAAAGGTACATAAATTACGGAACAAGGAGATTCAACTAGTCAAGGTGCAATGGAATAATCATGGAGTAGAAGAAACTACTTGGGAAAGAGAAGAAGAAGTTAAAGACAAATACCCAACACTCTTTGTCCAACCATAAGGTAAATTTTGAGGATGAAATTTTATTTAAGGTGTAAGGGTTGTAGTAGTCGAGAAAAAAATAAAATGGAATTATGCTATTATTTTGTGATGATCTAGCACCACGAGCCTAACTCATTTTAGAAACGACCTATGGAAGCTCAACCCATGTAAGATTACAAAAGCCCAAGTCATAAGTTAATTAAAAGCCCAGCAATTTAAGAGATTAAGTTTAAGTAAAATTGATTACAAAGATTTAATGAATAACTGGATTGCCACAATGGCCATCTACATGGAATTACATATAGGCAACCTAGGTTCGAATCACCATGTAGATGTTTTTTATGAAACTTTTATATGAATTATTTTTATAGCTTAGAGACTCTTCAAATTCTTCGTTAAAGACTAAATTTAATAAATATAATGATAATACAACTTCCCCACTTAATTTTTCATTAAAAAGAAAGGTTATAGAAGTGGAAGGTCTCTTTTTCACTACACACCTCTTCAAATCCAAATTTCATCTCATTTTCTCTCAAAAAATATATTTCATACCAAGTTAAGCTTAAGGTATAACAAGGGTGAGAAGAAGGAAGGCTTTTTATACATTTTGTTCTTTTATCCAAGAAAATTCAAGGTAGGTAGAGGTGCAACTGTTCATTCGTTTTCAAATCTGATTTTTCGATAAATGTTTAAATGAAATGGTACCTTCGGGTACGGTACTTTGACACTACAATAGTTTGAATGATCATTCTCCGGCTCTACGTGTTATGATAATGCTATAGTAATTGGATTTTTTCGGAAATCCATCTACATGCGACGGTATGAATCTATAGTTCGGAGTTTCTAATTTGATAATGAATTGCACCGATGATATCTGTTGAGTTTCAAACTCATGGGTTAATTCCCTTCCTACAGGTTGAATGGATTTTCCTTGGGGCGTAGATGATGGTAAAGGATGATCCAACATGTCATGGAGAAGCCGGTGATTTACATCTTTAGTTGATTTTGAGATGTTTACACTTTCTTTAAATTTGATTTCTATGAATATTGTGTGGATCTATTTTATGAACACTCGTTATGAATAAACTATGTTTGAAAGTAGATATGCATCATAGAAATGATTTTACAAATCGCCGTATACAAAAAAAATTTAGCGACTTAAAGTTTTGATGTCTCTGCAGAAATTTCAGTTTCTGCCTCATCTTTAAAAAAATCGTAACTCTTTTGTTTCTTGGCATTTTATACGAAACCAATTGGATTGGATAGCCTAATAAGTTAGATACTGAATAAAATTGGAATCATGTCAATCCAATATCGGTAAAAGGTTATATGTCACATAAAGTAAACTGTGTTGGATGCTGTCTCTGTTTTTCAGCTTCTACCCTTGTTTTCAAAAATTTATAACTCACTTTTTACTTGGGATTTTTGGATGAAACCAATTTTATTTGATATTCTCATGGATTAGCTATTGAATAAATTTGAAATCACGTGGTTTTGACATGGGTGGAATTTTATATGCCATTTTAAGTGAACCACACTGATTTACCTTTCAACCAGGTCGTTGATGAGTTTTGAAAAATATTTTAATACCCCATATGATGTCAACGGGAGCTAGTTTTTGACTATGTCATATTATAAGGAGTTTACTACCTTACATTAAAATTTGATGAGGTTTCAAGGTCGATAGCTATGAAAACAAATTTATTTTGACAATTACTGTTTGAGATAAAAAAAACTGGAATAGCAACATTACTTTTTTAATTTTCCCAAAATTTCACGTCATTAGTCGTTACATGCATGGAACCCATTCTAAAAACATTTTTGAAATTGTTTTATTTTAGAATTGGATTATTGTTTAAATAAAAAAATAGAAAATTCTTTAATTAAATTCTAAAATTTAATCTTTATACCTTCTACTAAAAATATATTGAACTAACTTTACGGCTAAGGTACAATGGTTGAGTAACGTTTCCATCCATGCGGGTCGGGGCGTTATATCAAGTGTCAATTGGATAGAAAACTGTTTGAAATTTAAACTGTCCAACAAGGTAATGTCACGTGGCAAAGTGTAAACTAATATGTACACCATAGTGTACAAGTAGCACGGTCCTTACCGATTAAATTTTGCTATTTGTACACTAATTTTTGACACGTTATTTGACACTTTCGTTGTTGTCAAGTGTTAATTGGATAGAAAAATTGTTTTAAATTTAAAGGGTAATGTGAAGTGGCAAAATGTAAACTAAAGTATACACCATAGTGTACATGTAGCAAGGTTCTTATGGATTGAACTTTGCTATTTGTACAATGATTTTCGACACCTTATTTGACTCTTGCTTTGTAGTCAAGTGTCAATTGGATGGGAAAAGGGTAATGTCATGTAACAAAGTGTAAACTAAAGTGTACACCACAGTGTACATGTAGCATGGTTCATACCGATTTAACTTTGCTATTTGTACACTTATTTTTGACACGTTGTTTGATACTTGCATTGATGTCAAGTGTCAATTGGATGGAAAAACTGTTTGAAATTTAAACTGTACAATATGGTAATGTCACGTGGCAAAGTGTAAACTAAAGTATACATCCTAGTGTACATGTAACAAAGTTCTTACCGATTGAACTTTGCTATTTGTACACTGATTTTTGACACATTTTTTGACACTTCCATTATTGTCAAGTGTCAAATGGATGGGAAAACTATTTGAATTTTAAATGATCCAACAAGGTAATGTCACGTGGTAAAGCGTAAATTAAAGTATACTCCATAATGTACATAGAGCAAGGTCCTTACCGATTGAACTTTGCTATTTGTACACTGATTTTTTACACGTTGTTTGATACTTGCATTGTTGTCAGGTGTCAATTGGATGGGAAAACTGTTTGTAATTTAAACTGTCCAACAGGGTAATGTCGCGTAGCAAAGTGTAAACTAAAGTTTACACCGTAATGTACATGTAGCAAGGTTCTTACCGATTGAACTTTGTTATTTGTACACTAATTTTTGACACGTTGTTTGATATTTGCATTGTTGTCAAGTGTCAATTGGATGGAAAAACTATTTGAAATTTAAATTTTCCAACAAGGTAATGTCAGGTGGCAACGTGTAAACTAAGGTGTACACCATAGTGTATATGTAGCATAGTCCTTACCATTTGACTTTGCTATTTGTACACTGATTTTTGACAGCTTGCTTAACATTTTGCATTGTTGTCAAGTGTCAATTGAATAGAAAAAATATTAGAAATTTATACCGTCCAACAAGGTAATGTTACGTGGCAAAGTATAAACTAAAGTGTACAACAGAGTGTATATGTAACATAGTCCTTACCGTTTGAACTTTGCTATTTGTACACTGATTTTTGACATGTTGTTTGACATTTGTAGTGTTGACAAGTGTCAATTGAATAATAAACTATTAGAAATCTAAACTGTCCAACAGGATAATGTCACATGGCAAAGTGTAAACTAAAGTGTACACCATAGTGTACATGTACCACGGTCCTTGCCGATTAAACTTTTCTATTTGCACACTGATTTTTGGCACGTTGTTTGACGCTTGCACTGTTGTCAAGTGTCAGTTGGATGAAAAAGCTATTTGAAATTTAAATTGTCCAACAGGGTAATGTCACATGGGAAAGTGTAAACTAAAGTGTACACCATAGTGTACATGTAGCAAGTTTCTTACCGATTGAGCATTGCTATTTGTACACTGATTTTTGACACGATGTTTGACACTTGTATTGTTGTCAAGTGTCAATTGGATGGGAAAACTATTTAAAATTTAAAATGTCCAACAGGGATATGTCACGTGGTAAAGTGTAAACTAAAGTGTACACCATAGTGTACATGAAAAAAGGTTCTTATAGATTGAATTTCACTATTTGTATACTGATTTTCGACACGTTGTTTGACACTTTTATTGTTGTCAAGTGTCAATTGGATGGAAAAACTGTCGAAAATTTAAACTGTCCAATTGGGTAATGTCACATGGCAAAGTGTACACCATAGAGTACATGTAGTAAGATTCTTAGCGATTGAACTTTGCTATTTGACCATTGAGTTTTAACACGTTGTTTGGCACTTGCATAGCTGTAAAGGGTCAATTGGATGGGAAAACTGTTTGAAATTTAAACTGACCAACAAGATAATGTCACGTGGCAAAGTGTAAGCTAAAGTGTACACCATAGTTTACATGTAGGAAGTTTCTCACCAATTGAACTTTCCTATTTGAACACTGATTTTTGACACGTGGATTGGCACTTGTATTGCTGTAAAGGGTCAAGTGGACGCAAAAATTGTTTGAAATTTATACTGACCAATAGGGTACTGTCAGGTGGCAAAGTATAAAGCAAAGTGTACACCATAGTTTACATGAAGCAAAGTTCTTACCGATTGAACTTTGTTATTTGTACACTGATTTTTGACACGATGTTTGACACTTGCATTGTTATCAAGTGTCATTTGGATGGAAAAATTGTATGAAATATAAACTATCCAACAGGGTAATGTCACATGGCAAAGTCTAAACTAATGTGTACACCATAGTGTACAAGTAGCACGGTCTTTATCGATTGAACTTTAGTATTTGTACACTGATTTTTTTGTGTTGTTTCCAAGTGTCAATTGGATGGAAAAATTGTTTGAAATTTAAACCGTCCAACAGGGTAATGTGACCTGGCAAAATGTAAACTAAAGTGTACACCATAGTGTACATGTAGCAAGGTTTTTACGGATTGAACTTTGCTATTTGTACAATGATTTTCGACACATTATTTGACTCTTGCATTGTTGTCAAGTGTCAATTGAATGGGAAAAGGGTAATGTCATGTGGCAAAGTGTAAACTAAAGTGTACACCATAGTGTACATGTAACATGGTTCATACCGATTTAACTTTGCTATTTGTACACTTATTTTTGACACGTTGTTTGACACTTGCATTGATGTCAAGTGTCAATTGGATGGAAAAACTGTTTGAAATTTAAACTGTACTACACGGTAATGTCACGTGGCAAAGTGTAAACTAAAGTGTACATGTAGCAAGGATATTACCGATTGAACTTTGCTATTTGTACACTGACTTTTGACATGTTGTTTGACACTTTCATTGTTGCCAAGTGTCAATTGGATGGAAAAATTATTTGAATTTCAAATGATCCAACAGGATAATACCACGTGGTGAAGTGTAAATTAAAGTATACACCATAGTGTACATGTAGCAAGGTCCTTACCGACTAAACTTTGCTATCTATAAACTGATTTTTGATACTTTTTTACGCATGCATTGTTGTCAAGTGTCAACTGGATGGGAAAATTATTTGAAATTTAAACTGCCCAACAGGGTAATGTCACGTGGTAAAGTGTTAACTAAAGTGTACACCATAGTGTACATGTAGCACGGTCCTTAACGATTGAACTTTGCTATTTGTACACTGATTTTTCACACATTGTTTGATACTTGCATTGTTGTCAAGTGTCAATTGGATGGGAAAATTGTTTTAAATTTAAACTGTCCAACAGGGGAATGTCACGTGGCAAAGTGTAAACTAAAGTTTACACCGTAGTGTACATGTAGCAAGGTTCTTACCGATTGAACTTTGTTATTTGTACACTGATTTTTCACACGTCGTTTGACGCTTGCATTGTTGTCAAGTATCAATTGGATGGAAAAACTATTTGAAATTTAAATTGTCCAGCAGGGTAATGTCATGTGGTAAGGTGTAAACTAAGGTGTACACCATAGTGTATATGTAGCACAGTCCTTACCATTTGAGTTTGCTATTTGTACACTAATTTTTGACACGTTGTTTGATATTTTGCATTGTTATCAAGTGTCAATTGAATAGAAAAAATATTTGAAATTTAAACTGTCCAACAGGGTAATGTTATGTGGCAAAGCATAAACTAAAGTGTACAGCATAGTGTATATGTAGCAAAGTCCTTACCATTTGAACTTTGCTATTTGTACATTGATTTTTGACACGTTGTTTGATATTTGCATTGTTGTCAAGTGTCAATTGAATAGTAAAACTATTAAAATATAAACTGTCCAACAGGATAATGTCACATGGCAAAGTGTAAACTAAAGTGTACACCATAGTGTACATGTACCACGGTCCTTACCGATTGAACTTTTCTATTTGTACACTGATTTTTAACACGTTGTTTGACGCTTGCATTGTCGTCAAGGGTCAATTGGATGAAAAAGATATTTGAAATTTAAATTGTCCAACAAGGTAATGTCACGTGGCAAAGTGTAAACTAAAGTGTACACCATAATGTACATGTAGCAAGTTTCTTACCGATTGAGCTTTGTTATTTGTACAATAATTTTTGACACGATGTTTGACACTTGTATTTTTGTCAAGTGTCAATTGAATGGGAAAATTGTTTGAAATTTAAATTGTCCAACAGGGATATGTCACGTGGTAAAGTGTAAACTAAAGTGTACACTATAGTGTACATGAAACAAGGTTCTTACAGATTGAACTTCGATATTTGTACACTAATTTTTGACACGTTGTTTGACACTTGCATTGTTGTCAAGTGTCAATTGGATGGAAAAATTGTTGGAAATTTAAACTATCCAATTGGGTAATGTCACATGGTAAAGTGTAAACTAAAGTGTACACCATGGAGTACATGTAGCAAGATTCTTAACGATCGAACTTTGCTATTTGAACACTGATTTTTGACATGTTGTTTGGCACTTGCATTATTGTAAATGGTCAATTGGATGGTAAATCTGTTTAAAATTTAAATTGACCAATATGGTAATGTAACGTGGCAATGTGTAAACAAAAATGTACATCATAATTTACATGTAGCAAGTTTCTTACCGATTGAACTTTGCTATTTGAACACTGATTTTTGACACGTTGTTTGGCACTTACATTGTTGTAAAGGGTCAAGTGAATGGAAAAACTGTTTGAAATTTAAACTGACCAACAGGGTAATATCACGTGGCAAAGTGTAAACTAAAGTGTACACCATAGTTTACATGAAACAAAGTTCTTACCGATTGAACTTTGCTATTTGTACGCTAATTTTTTGACACGATGTTTGACACTTGCATTGTTGTCAAATGTCAATTAGATGGAAAAACTGTTTGATATTTAAACTATCCAACTGGATAATGTCGCGTGGCAATGTCTAAACAAATGTGTACACCATAGTGTACAAGTAGCACGGTCGTTACCGATTGAACTTTGCTATTTGTACACTGATTTTTGACACGTTGTTTGACACTTGAGTTGTTACCAAGTATTAATTGGATGGAAAAATTGTTTGAAATTTAAACTGTCCAACAGGGTAATGAGACGTGGCAAAATGTAAACTAAAGTGTACATCATAGTGCGCATGTAGCAAGGTTCTTACGGATTGAACTTTGCTATTTGTACAATGATTTTCACCACGTTATATGAGTCTTGCAATGTTGTCAAGTGTAAATTGGATGGAAAAACTATTTGAAATTCAAACTGTCCAATAGGATAATGTCACGTGGCAAAGTGTAAACTAAAGTTTACATCATAATGTGCATGTAGCATGGTTCTTACCGATTGAACTTTGCTATTTGTGCACTGATCTTTGACACGTTGTTTGACACTTCCATTGTTGTCAAGTGTCAATTGGATGGGAAAACTATTTGAATTTTAAACGATCCAACTGGTAATGTCACGTGGCAAATTGTAAATTAAAGTATACACCATAGTGTATATGTAGCAAGGTCCTTACCGATTGAATTTTGCTCTTTGTTTACTGATTTTTGACACGTTGTTTGATACTTGCATTGTTGTCAAGTGTCAATTGGATGGGAAAATTGTTTGAAAATTAAACTATCCAACAGGGTAATGTAGCGTGGCAAAGTATAATTAAAGTGTACACCATAGTGTACATGTGGCAAGGTTCTTACCAATTGAACTTTGTTGTTTGTACACTGATTTTTAACACGTTGTTTGACGCTTGCATTGTTGTCAAGTGCCAATTGGATGGAAAAACCATTTTCAGTTTAAATTGTCCAACAGGGTAATGTCACTTGACAAAGTGTAAACTAAAGTGTACACCAATGTGTATATGTAACATAGTCCTTACCTTTTGAACTTTGTCATTTGTACACTGATTTTTGACACGTTGTTTGACATTTGCGTTGTTGCCAAGTGTCAATTGGATGGAAAAATTGTTTGAAGTTTAAACGGTCCAACAGGGTAATAAGACGTGAAAAAATGTAAACCAAAGTGGACACCATGGTGCACATGTAGCAAGGTTCTTACCGATTGAACTTTTCCACTTGTGCACTAATTTTTGACATGTTGTTTGACGCTCGCATTGTTGTCAAGTGTCAATTGGATGAAAAAACTATTTGAAACAAAAATTATCCAACAGGGTAATGTCACGAGACAAAGTATAAACTAAAGTGTACACCATAGTGTGCATGTAGCAAGTTTCTTACCGATTGAGCTTTGCAATTTGAACACTGACTTTTTACACGTTGTTTGACACTTGCATTGTTGTCAAGTCTCAATTGGATGGGAAAACTATTTGAAATTTAAACCGTCCAACAGCGATATGTCACGTGGCAAAGTGTAAACTAAAGGGTACACCATAGTGTACATGAAGCAAGATTCTTACATATTAAACTTCGCTATTTTTACATTGATTTTTGACACGTTGTTTGACACTGGCATTGTTGTCAAGTGTCAATTGGATGGGAAAACTATTTGGAATTTAAACTGTCGAATTGGGTAATGTCACATGGAAAAGTGTAAACTAAAGTGTACACCATAGTGTACATGTAGCAAGATTCTTAGCGATCGAACTTTGCTATTTGTACACTAATTTTTGACACGTTGTTTGGCTCTTACATTGCTGTAAAGGGTCAATTAGATGGGAAAACTATTCGAAATTTAAACTGATCAACATCGTAATGTCACGTGACAAAGTATAAACTAAAATGTACACCATAGTTTACATATAGCTAGTTTCTTATCGATTGAACTTTGCTATTTGTACACTGATTTCTGACACGTTGTTCGACACTTGCATTGTTGTCAAGTGTCAATTGGATGGGAAAACTGTTTGAAATTTAAACTGTCCAATAGGGATATGTCACGTGGCAAAGTGTAAACTAAAGTGTACACCATAGTGTACATGTAGCAAGATTCTTAGTGATCGAACTTTGCTATTTGTACACTGATTTCTGACACGTTGTTCGACACTTGCATTGTTGTCAAGTGTCAATTGGATGGGAAAACTGTTTGAAATTTAAACTGTCCAATAGGGATATGTCACGTGGCAAAGTGTAAACTAAAGTGTACACCGTAGTGTACATGAAGCAAGGTTCTTACAGATTGAAATTTTCTATTTGTACACTAATTTTCGACACGTCGTTTGACACTTGCATTGTTGTTAAGAGCCAACTGGATGGTAAAACTTTTTGAAATTTAAACTGTCCAATTGGGTAATGTCACATGGCAAAGTGTAAATTAAAGTGTACCCCATAGTGTACATGTAGCAAGATTCTTAGTGATCGAACTTTGCTATTTGAACATTGATTTTTGACACGTTGTTTGGCACTTGTATTGCTGTAAAGGATCAATTGGATGGGAAAACTGTTTGAAATTTAAACAGACCAACAGGGTAATGTCATGTGGTAAAGTGTAAACTAAAGTATACACCATAGTTTACTTATAGCAAGTTTCCTACCAAATGAACTTTGCTATTTGTACATTGATTTTTGGCACGTTGTTTGACACTTGCGTTGTTGTCAAGTGTCAATTAGATGGGAAAACAATTTGAATTTTAAACGATCCAATAGGGTAATGTCACGTGTCAAAGTGTAAATTAAAGTATACACCATAGTGTACATGTTACAAGGTCCTTAACGATTGAACTTGACTATTTGTACACTAATTTTTGACACGTTGTTTGACGCATGCATTGTTGTCAAGTGTCAAATGGATGGAAAAATTGTTCGAAATTTAAACTGTCCAATAGGGTAATGTCACATGGCAAAGTGTAAACTAAAGTGCACACCATAGTGTACATGTAGCACGGTCCTTAACGATTGGACTTTGCTTTTTGTACACTGATTTTTGATAAGTTGTTTGATACTTGGTTGTTGTCAAGTGTCAATTGGATGGAAAAATTGTTTGAAATTTAAACAGTCCAACAGGGTAATATCACGTGGCAAAGTGTAAACTAAAGTGTACACCATAGTGTACGTGTAGCAAGGTTCTTATCGATTGAACTTTGTTATTTGTACACTCATTTTTGACACGTTGTTTGACACTTGCATTTTTGTCAAGTGTCAATTGGATGGAAAAACTATTTGAAATTTAAATTTTCTAGCAGGGTAATGTCAAGTGGCAAACTGTAAACTAAAGTGTACGCCATAGTGTAAATGTAGCAAGGTTCTTACCGATTGAACTTTACTATTTGTAAACTGATTTTGGACACGTTGTTTGCCACTTGCATTGTTGTCAAGTGTCAATTGGATAGAAAAACAGTTTGAAATTTAAACTATCTAACAGGGATATGTCACGTGATAAATTGTAAACTAAAGTGTACATCGTAGTGTACATGAAGAAAGGTTCTTGCCGACTGAACTTTGCTATTTGTACACTAATTTTTGACACGTTGCTTGACACTTGCATTGTTGTCAGGTGTCAATTGGATGGGAAAACTATTTGAAATTTGAACTATCGAACAGGGCAACGTCACATGGCAAAGTGTACACTAAAGTGTACACCATATTGTACATGCAGCACGTCCTTAACGATTGAACTTTGCTATTTGTACACTGATTTTTGACACGTTGTTTGATACTTGCATTGTTGTCAAGTGTCAGTTGGATGGAAAAATTGTTTGAAATTTAAACTATCCAACGGGGTAATGTCACGTGGCAAAGTCTAAACTAATGTGTACACCATAGTGTACAAGTAGCACGGTCCTTACCGATTGAATTTTGCTATTTGTACATTGATTTTTGACACATTGTCTGACACTTGCGTTGTTGCCAAGTGTCAATTGGATGGAAAATTTGTTTAAAATTTAAACTGTCCAACGGGGCAATATGACGTGAAAAAGTGTAAACTAAAGTGTACACCATAGTGTACATGTAGCACGATCCTTAACGATTGAACTTTGCTATTTGTACACTAATTTTTAACACGTTGTTTGATACTTGCATTGTTGTCAAGTGTCAATTGGATGGGAAAACTGTTTGAAATTTAAACTGTCCAACAAGGTAATGTTGTGTGGCAAAGTGTAAACTAAAGTGTACACCATAGTGTACATGTAGCAAGGTTCTTATCGATTGAACTTTGTTATTTGTACACTAATTTTTGACACGTTGTTTGACGCTTGCATTGTTGTCATGTGTCAATTGGATGGAAAAACTATTTGAAATTTAAATTGTACAATAGGGTAATGTCACGTGGCAAATTGTAAATTAAAGTGTACACCATAGTGTAAATGTAGCAAGGTTCTTAACGATTGGACTTTACTATTTGTACACAGATTTTGGACACATTGTTTGACACTTGCACTATTGTCGACTGTCAATTGGATGGGAAAACTGTTGGAAATTTAAACTATCCAATTGGGTAATGTCACATGACAAAGTGTAAACTAAAGTGCACACCGTAGTGTGCATGTGGCAAGGTTCATAGCGATCGAACTTTGCTATTTGAGCACTAATTTTTGACACGTTGTTTAGCACATGCATTACTGTAAAGGGTCAATTGGATGGGAAAACTGTTAGAAATTTAAACTGACCAACCGGGTAATGTCACATGACAAAGTGTAAACTAAAGTTCACATCAAAGTTTACATGTAGCATGTTTTTTACCAATTGAACTTTGCTATTTGTAAACTGATTTTTAACACATTGTTTGACACTTGCATTGTTGTCAAATGTTAATTGGATGGGAAAACTGTTTGAAATTTAAACTGTCCAACAGGGGTATGTCACGTGGCAAAGTGTAAACTA
Organism: Olea europaea var. sylvestris; assembly: GCF_002742605.1. Classification (NCBI taxonomy): domain Eukaryota; kingdom Viridiplantae; phylum Streptophyta; class Magnoliopsida; order Lamiales; family Oleaceae; genus Olea; species Olea europaea. The sequence continues at coordinate 113,386 of NW_019228188.1, forward strand.
AAGTGTCCACCATAGTGTACATGAAGCAAGGTTCTTACAGATTGAAATTCGCTATTCATACACTGATTTTCGACACGTTATTTGACACTTGCATTGTTGTCAAGTGTCAATTTGATGGGAAAACTGTTCGAAAATTAAACTATCCAATTGGGTAATGTTACATGGCAAAGTGTAAACTAAAGTGTACACCATAGTGTACGTGCAGCATGGTCCTTAACTATTGAACTTTGCTATTTGTACACTGATTTTTGACATGTTGTTTGATACTTGCATTGTTGTGAAGTGTCAACAGGATGGAAAAACCATTTAAAATTTAAACTATCCAACATGGTAATGTCGCGAGCCAAAGTGTAAACTAAAGTGTACACCATAGTGTACACATAGCAAGGTTCTTACCGATTGAACTTTGTTACTTTTACACTGATTTTTGACATGTTGTTTGACAATTGTATTGTTAACAAGTGTCAATTGGATGGAAAAAACTATTTGAAATTTAAATTGTGCAATAGGGTAATGTCACGTGGCAAACTATAAACTAAAGTGTACACCATAGTGTAAATGTAGCAAGGTTCTTACCGATTGAACTTTACTATTTGTACACTAATTTTGGACACGTTGTTTGACACTTGCATTGTTGTCAAGTGTCAATTGGATGGGAAAACAGTTTGAAATTTAAAATGTCCAACAGGGATATGTCACGTGGCAAACTGTAAACTATAGTGTACATCATAGTGGACAGGAACAAAGGTTCTTGTCAATTGAACTTTGCTATTTGTACACTAATTTTTGACATGTTGTTTGACACTTGCATTGATGTCAAATGTCAATTGGATGAAAAAACTATTTGAAATTTAAACTTTCCAACAGGGTAATGTCATGTGGCAAAGTGTAAACTAATGTGTACACCATAGTGTACAAGTCGCACGGTCCTTACCGATTGAACTTTGCTATTTGTACACTAATTTTTGACACGTTGTTTGACAGTTGCATTGTTGCCAAGTATCAATTGGATGGAAAAATTATTTGAAATTTAAACTGTCCAACAGGGTAATATGACGTGGCAAAATGTAAACTAAAGTGTACACCATAGTGTACATGTAGCAAGGTTCTAACAGATTGAACTTTGCTATTTGTAAAATGATTTTCGACACGTTATTTGACTCTTGCATTGTTGTCAAGTGTCAATTGGATGGGAAAAGGGTAATGTCATGTGGTAAAGTGTAAACTAAAGTGTACACCATAGTGTACATGTAGCGAGGTTCTTACCGATTGAAATTCGCTATTTGTACATTGATTTTTGACACGTTGTCCGACACTTCCATTGTTGTCAGGTGTCAATTGGATAGGAAAACTATTTGAATTTTAAATGATCCAATGGGGTAATGTCTCATGGTAAAGTGTAAATTAAAGTATACACCATAGTGTACATGTAGCATGGTCCTTACCAATTGAACTTTGCTATTTGTATACTGATTTTTGACTCGTTGTTTGACGCATGCATTGTTGTCAAGTGTCAATTGGATGGAAAAACTGTTCAAAATTTAAATTGTCCAATAGGGTAATGTCACGTGGCAAAGTGTAAACTAAAGTATACACCAAAGTGTACATGTATAGGGTCCTTAACGATTGAACTTTGCGATTTGTACACTGATTTTTGACACATTGTTTGATACTTGTATTGTTGTCAAGTGTCAAATGGATAGGAAAACTGTTTGAAATTTAAATTGTCCAACAGGGTAATGTCGCGTGGCAAAGTGTAAACTAAAGTTTACACCATAGTGTACATGTAGCAAGGTTCTTACCGATTGAACTTTGTTATTTGTACACTGATTTTTGACACGTTGTTTGACGCTTGCATTGTTGTCAAGTTTCAATTGGATGGAAAAACTATTTGCAATTTAAATTGTCCAGCAGGGTAATGTTACGGGGCAACGTGTAAACTAAAGTGTACACCATAGTGTATATGTGGCATAGTCCTTACCATATGAACTTTGCTATTCGAACGCTAATTTTTGACACTTTGTTTGACACTTCCATTATTGTCAAGTGCCAATTGGATGGGAAAAGTATTTGAATTTTAAACGATCCAATAGGGTAATGTCACGTGGCAAAGTGTAAATTAAAGTATACACCATTGTGTACATGTAGCAAGGTCCTTACCGATTGAACTTTGCTATTTGTATACTAATTTTTGACACGTTGTTTGACGCATGTATTGCTGTCAAGTGTCAATTGGATGGGAAAATTGTTCAAAATATAAACTGTCCAATAGGGTAATGTCGCATGGTAAAGTGTAAACTAAAGTGTACACCATAGTGTACATGTCGCACGGTCCTTAATGATTGAAATCTATTATTTGTACACTGATTTTTGACACGTTGTTTGATACTTGCATTGTCGTCAAGTGTCAATTGGATGAGAAAACTGTTTGAAATTTAAACTATCTAACTAGGTAATGTCGCGTGACAAAGTGTAAAATAAAGTGTACACCATAGTGTACATGTAGCAAGGTTCTTAGCGATTGAAATTTGTTATTTGTACACTGATTTTTGACACGTTATTTGATGCTTCCATTGCTGTCAAATGTCAATTGAATGGAAAAACTATTTAAAATTTAAATTGTCCAATGGGGTAATGTCACGTGGCAAAGTGTAAACTAAAGTGTACACCATAGTGTCTATGTAGCATAGTCCTTACCGTTTGAACTTTGCTACTTGTACACTGATTTTTGACACGTTGTTTGACATTTGCATTGTTGTCAAAGGGCAATTGTATAGAAAACTATTTAAAATTTAAACTGATCGACAGGGTAATGTCACGTGGCAAAGTGTAAACTAAAGCGTACACCATACTGTGCATGTAGCAAGGTTCTTACCAATTGAACTTTTCGATTTGTCCACTAATTTTTGACACGTTGTTTGAAGCTTGCATTATTGTCAAGTGTCAATTGGATGGAAAAACTGTTTGAAATTTTAAACTGTACAAGAGGGTAATGTCACGTGGTAAAGTGTAAACTAAAGTATACATCATAGTGTACATGTAGCAAAGTTCTAACCGATTGAATTTTGCTATTTGTACACTGATTTTTGACACGTTGTTTGACACTTCCATTGCTGTCAAGTGTCAATTGGATGGGAGAACTATTAGAATTTTAAACGATCCAACTGGGTAATGTCACGTGGTAAAGTGTAAATTAAAGTATACACCATAGTGTACACGTAGCAAGGACCTTACCGATTGAACTTTGCTATTTGTATACTTATTCTTGACACGTTGTTTGATCAATGCATTATTGTCAAGTGTCAATTGGATGTGAAAATTGTTCGAAATTTAAACTGTCCAACAGGGTAATGTCATGTGGCAAAGTGTAAACTAAAGTGTACACCATAGTGTACAAGTAGCACGGTCCTTAACGATTGAACATTGCTATTTGTACACTGATTTTTGACATACTTCCATTGTTTTCAAGTGTCAACTGGATGGGAAAATAGTTTGAAATTTAAACTGTCCAACAGGGTAATGTCGTGTGGCAAAGTGTAAACTAAAGTGTACACCATAGTGTACATGTATCATGGTTCTTACCGATTGAACTTTGTTATTTGTACACTGATTTTTGACACGTTGTTTGACGCTTGCATTGTTGTCAAGTGTCAATTGGATAGAACAACTATTTGCAATTTAAATTGTCCAACAAGGTAATGTAACGTGGCAAAGTGTAAATTAAAGTGTACACCATAGTGTATATGTAGCATAGTCCTTACCATTTGAACTTTGCTATTTGTCCAATGATATTTTACACGTTGTTTTATATTTGCATTGTTATCAAGTGTCAATTGATTAGAAAAACTATTTGAAATTTAAACTAACCGACAGGGTAATGTCACGTGGCAAAGTGTAAACTAAAGTGTACACCATAGTCTACATGTACCACGGTCCTTACCGATTGAACTTTTCTACTTGTACACTAATTTTTGACACGTTGTTTAATGGTTGCATTGTTTTCAAGTGTCAATTGGATGAAAAGATTGTTTGAAACTTAAATTGTCCAACCAGGTAATGTCAGGAGGCAAAGTGTAAACTAAAGTGTACACCATAGTGTACACGTAACATGTTTCTTACCGAGTGAGCTTCGCTATTTGTACACTAATTTTTGACACGTTGTTTGACACTTGCATTGTTGTCAAGTGTCAATTGAATGGAAAAACTGTTCAAAATTTAAACTGTCCAACAGGGATATGTCACGTGGCAAAGTGTAAACTAAAGTGTACACCATAGTGTTCATGAAGCAAGGTTCTTACAGATTGAACTTCGCAATTTGAACACAAATTTTCGACACGTTGTTTGATACTAGCATTGTTGTCCAGTGTCAATTGGATGGGAAAACTGTTGGAAATTTAAACTGTCCAATTTGGTAATGTCATATGGCAAAGTGTAAACTAAAGTGTACATGATAGTATACATGTAGCAAGATTCTTAGGGATCAAACTTTGCTATTTGAACACTGATTTTTGACACGTTGTTTGGCACTTGCATTGCTGTAAAGGGTCAATTAGATGGGAAAACTATTTGAAATTTATACTAACCAACAGGGTAATGTCACGTGGCAAAGTGTAAACTAAAGTGTATTCCATAGTTTACGTGTTGCAAGCTTCTTACCGATTGAACTTTGCTACTTGTACACTGATTTTTGACACGTTGTTTGACACTTGTATTGTTGTCAAGTGTCAATTGGATGAGAAAACTGTTTGAAATTTAAACTATCCAATAGGTTAAAGTCACGTGACAAAGTATAAACTAAAGTGTAAATTACAGTGTACATGAAGCAATGTCCTTAAAGATTGAAATTCGCTATTTGTGCACTGATTTTCAACACGTTGTTCAAGACTTGCATTGTTGTCAAGTGTCAACTGGTTGGGAAAACTGGTTGAAATTTAAACTGTCCAATTGGGTAATGTCGCATGGCAAAGTGTAAACTAAAGTGTATACCATGGTGTACATGTACCCAGATTCTTAGCGACCGAACTTTGCTGTTTGAACACTAATTTTTTACACGTTGTTTGGCACTTGCATTTGCATTGCTATAAAGGGTCAATTGGATGGGAAAACTGTTTGAAATTTAAACTGACCAACAGGATAATGTCACGTGGCAAAGTGTAAACTAAAGTGTACACCATAGTTTACATGTAGCAAGTTTCTTACCGAATGAACTTCACTATTTGTACTCTGATTTTTGACATGTTGTTTGACACTTGCATTGTTGTCAAGTTTCAATTAGATGGGAAACTATTTGAATTCTAAACAATCGAACAGGGTAATGTCACGTGGCAAAGTGTAAATTAAAGTATACACCATAGTGTACATGTAGCAAGGTCCTTACTGATTGAAATTTGCTATTTGTATACTGATTTTTAACACGTTGTTTGACACATGCATTGTTGTCAAGTGTCAATTGGATGGGAAAACTGCTCAAAATATAAACTGTCCAATAGGGTAATGTCACGTGGCAAAGTGTAAACTAAAGTGTACACCATAGTGTACATATAGCAAGGTTCTTACCGATTGAACTTCGCTATTTGTACACTGATTTTTGACACGTTGTTTGACACTTCCATTATTTTCAAGTGTCAATTGGATGGGAAAACTATTTCAATTTTAAATGATACAATAGGGTAATGTCACATGACAATTTGTAAATTAAAATATACACCATGGTGTACATGTAGCAAGGTTCTTACCGATTGAACTCTGCTATTTGTACACTGAGTTTTGACACGTTGTTTGACAATTGCATTGCTGTCAAGTGTCAATTGGATGGGAAAACTGTTTGAAATTTAAATTGTCCAACAGGGTAATGTCGCGTGGCAAAGTGTAAACTAAAGTATATACCATAGTGTACATGTAGCAAGTTTCTTACCGATTGAACTTTGCTATTTGTACACAGATTTTTGACATGTTATTTGACACTTGCAATCTTGTCAAGTATCAATTGGATGGAAAACCTGTTGGAAATTTAAACTGTCCAATTGAGTAATGTCACATGGCAAAGTGTAAACTAAAATGTACACCATAGTATACATGTAGAAAGATTCTTAGCGATCGAACTTTGCTATTTGAACACTAATTTTTGACACGTTGTTCAACTTGCATTGCTGTAAAGGGTCAATTGGATGGGGAAACTGTATGAAATTTAAACTGACCAACAGGGTAATGTCATGTGGCAAAGAGTAAACTAAATTGTACACCATAGTTTATATGTAGCAAGTTTCTTACCGATTGAACTTTGCTATTTGTATACTGATTTTTGACACGTTGTTTGACACTTGTATTGTTTTCAATTGTTAATTGAATAGGAAAATTGTTTGAAATATAAACTGTCCAACAGGATAATGTCACATGGTAAAGTGTAAACTAAAGTGTACACCATAGTGTACATGTAGCACGGTCCTTACCGAATGAACTTTGCTGTTTGTACATAGATTTTTGATACGTTGTTTGACGCTTGCATTGTTGTTAAGTGTCAATTGGATGGAAAAACTATTTGAAATTTAAATTGTTCAATAGGGTAATGTCACATGGCAATGTGTAAACTAAAGTGTGCACCATAGTGTATATGTAGCATAGTCCTTACCGTTTGACTTTGCTATTTGTACACTGATTTTTGACACGTGGTCTGACATTTGCATTGCTGTCAAGTATCAATTGAATAGAAAAACTATTTGAAATTTAAACTGACCAACAGGGTAATGTTACATGGCAAAGTGTAAACTAAAGTGTACAGCATAATTTATATGTATCACAGTCCTTACCGTTTGAACTTTGTTATTTGTACACTGACACATTGTTTGACATTTACATTGTTGTCAAGTGTCAATTGGATGAAAAAACTATTTGAAATTTAAATTGTCCAACAGGGTAATGTCGCGTGGCAAAGTGTAAACTAAAGTGTAAACTATAGTGTACATGTAGAAAGTTTCTTACTGATTGAGCTTTGCTACTTGTACACTGATTTTTTACACGTTGTTTGACACTTGCATTGTTGCCAAGTATCAATTGGATGGAAAACTGTGTGAAATTTAAACTGTCCAAAAGGAATATGTCATATGGTAAAGTGTAAAACTAAAGTGTACAACATAGTGTACATGAAATAAGGTTCTTACAGAATGAACTTTGCTATTTGTACACTAATTTTCAACACGTTGTTTAACACTTACATTGTTGTCAAGTGTCAATTGGACGGGAAAACTGTTGGAAATTTAAACTGTCCAATTAGGTAATGTCACAAGGCGAAGTGTAAACTAAAGTGTAAACCATAGTGTACATGTAGAAAGATTCTTAGTGATCGAACTTTGGTATTTGAGCACTGATTTTTAACACGTTGTTTGACACTTGCATTGTTGTAAAAGGTCAATTGGATGGGAAAACTGTTTGAAATTTAAACTGACCAACAGGGTAATGTCACGTGTCAAAGTGTAAACTAAAGTGTACACCATAGTTTACAGGTAGCAAGTTTCTTACCGATTAAACTTTGCTATTTGTACACTAATTTTTGACACGTTGTTTGACACTTGTATTATTGTCAAGTGCCAATTGGATGGGAAAACTGTTTGAAATTTAAACTGTCCATCAAGGATATGTCACGTGACAAAGTGTAAACTAAAGTGTACACCATAGTGTACATGAAGCATTGTTCTTACAAATTGATATTCGCTATTTGTACACTGATTTTTGATGCGTTGTTTTACACTTGCATTGTTGTCAAGTATCAATTGGATCGGAAAACTGTTTGAAATTTAAACTGTCCAAATGGATAATGTCACATGACAAAGTGTAAATTAAAGTGTACACCATAGTGTGCATATAGCAAGATTCGAAGCGATCGAACTTTGTTATTTGACCACTAATTTTTGGCACATTGTTTAGCACTTTCATTGTTGTAAAGGCTTAATTGGATGGGAAAACTATTTGAAATTTAAACTGACCAACAGGGTAATGTCATGTGGTAAAGTGTAAACTAAAGTGTACACCATAGTTTACATGTGGAAAGTTTCTAACCGATTAAACTTTGTTATTTGTACACTGATTTTTGACACGTTGCTTGACACTTACATTGTTGTTAAGTGTCAATTGTATGGGAAAACACTTGAAATTTAAATTGTTCAGCAGGGATATGTCACGTGATAAAGTGTAAACTGAAGTGTACACCATAGCGTATATGAAGCAAAGTTCTTATCGATTGAACTTTGTTGTTTACACACTAATTTTTGTCATGATGTTTGACCCTTGCACTATTGTCAAGTGTCAATTGGATGGAAAAACTGTTTGAAATTTATACTGTCCTACAGGGATATGTCACGTGACAAAGTGTAAACTTAAGTGTACACCATAATGTACAAGTAGCATGGTTCATACCGATTGAACTTTGTTATTTGTACACTGATTTTTGACATGTTGTTTGACACTTGCATTGTTGTCAAGTGTCAATTGGATGGGAAAACTGTTTGAAATTTAAACTGACCAATAGGATAATGTCACGTGATAAACTGTAAACTAAAGTGTACACTATAGTTTACATGTAGCAAGTTTCTAACCGATTGAACTTTATTATTTGTACACTGATTTTCGACACGTTGTTTAACACTTACATTGTTGTTAAGTGTCAATTGGATGGAAAATAGTTTGAAATTTAAATTGTTTAACAGGGATATGTCACGTGGTAAAGTGTAAACTGAAGTGTACACCATAGTGTATTTGAAGCAAAGTTCTTACCGATTGAACTTTGTTATTTGCACACTAATTTTGGAAATGATGTTTGACCCTTGCACTGTTGTCAAGTTTCAATTGGATGGGAAAACTGTTTGAAATTTATACTGTCCTACAGGGATATATCACGTGGCAAAGTGTAAATTTAAGTGTACACCATAGTGTACATGTAGCATGGTTCATACCGATTGAACTTTGTTATTTGTACACTAATTTTTGACACGTTGTTTGACACTTGCATTATTGTCAAGTGTCAATTGGATGAGAAAACTGTTTTAAATTTAAACTGACCAGCAGGGTAATGTCACGTGGCAAAGTGTAAACTTAAGTGTACACCATAGTTTACATGTAACAAGTTTCTTACCGATTGAACTTTGCTATTTGTACACTGACAACAAGTGTTAAACAACGTGTCAAAAATCAGTGTACAAATAGCAATGTTCAATCGATAAAGACCCTGATATGTGTACACTACGGTGTACACTTTAGTTTACACTTTGCCACGTAACATTATCCTGTTGGACAGTTTAAATTTCAAACTGTTATCCCATCCCATTGACACGTGACAACAATGTAAGTGTTAAACAATGTGTAAAAAATCAGTGTACAAATAGCAATGTTCAATCGGTAAGGACCCTGCTACATGTACATTATGGTGTACACTTTAGTTTACACTTTACCAGGCGATATTATCCTGTTTGACAGTATAAATTTCAAACAATTTTTCATCCCATTGACACTTGACAACAATGCAAGTGTCAATCAACGTATCAAAAATCAGTGTACAAATAGCAATATTCAATCAGTAAGGACCCTGCTACATATACATTATGGTGTACACTTTAATTTACACTTTGTCACGTGACATTACCCTGTTAGACAGTATAAATTTCAAACACTTTTCCCATCAAATTGACACTTGACAACAATACACGTGTCAACCAACATGTCAAAAATCAGTGTACAAATAGCAAAGTTCAATCGATAAGAACCCTGCTACATGTACACTATGGTGTACACTTTGCCATGTGACATTACCCCATTGGACAGTTTAAATTTCAAATAGTTTTTCATCCAATTGACACTTGACTACATTGCAAGTATGGAACAACGTGTCCAAAATCAGTGTAAAAATAGCAAAGTTCAATCGGTAATAACCTTGCTATATGTACACCGTGGTGTACACTTTAGTTTATACTTTGCCACACGACATTACCCTATTGAACAATTTAAATTTCAAGCAGTTTTCTCAACAAATTGACACTTGACAACAATGCAAGTGTCAAACAACGTGTCGAAAATCATTGTACAAATAGCAAAGTTCAATCGGTATGAACCTTGCAACATGTACACTATGGTGTACACTTTAGTTTACACTTTTCCACGTGACATTACCCTGTTGGACAGTTTAAATTTCAAACTATTCTCCCATCCAATTGACACTTGACAACAATGCAAGTGTAAAACGTGTAAAAAATTAGTGTACAAATGGCAATGTTCAATCAGTATGGACCCAGCTACATGTACACTATGGTGTACACTTTAGTTTACACTTTGCCACGCAACATTACCTTATTGGACAATTTAAATTTCAAACAGTTTTCTCATCCAATTGACACTTGACAACAATGCAAGTGTCAAACAAGTGTCAAAAATCAGTCTACAAATAGCAATTTTCCCATCCAATTGACACTTGACAAGATGCAAGAGTTTAACATGTCAAAAATCAGTGTACAAATAGCAAAGTTCAATCGATAAGAACCTTGCTACGTGTACACTATAGTACACACTTTAGTTTATACTTTACCACGTGATATTACCCAGTTGGACAGTTTAAATTTCAAATAGTTTTCCCATCCAATTGACCCTTGACAACAATGCATGTGTTAAAAAACGTGTCAAAAATCTAGGTACAAATGGCAAAGTTCAATCGGTAAGAACCTTGCGACATGTACACTATGGTGTACACATTAGTTTACAATTTACCACGTGACATTACCCTGTTGTACAGTTTAAATTTTAAATAGTTTTTCCATCCAATTGACACTTGACAAAAATGCAAGTGTCCAACAACGTGTCGAAAATCATTGTACATATAGTAAAGTTCAATCGGTAAGAACCTTGGTACATGTACACTATGTTGTACACACTTTAAACTGTCCAATAGGGTAATGTCACGTGGCAAATTATAAACTAAAGTGTACACCATTGTGTACATATAGAAAGGTTCTTACTCATTGAATTTTGTACTTTGTACATTGATTTTTGACACGTTGTTTGATACTTGCATTGTTGTCAAGGGTTAATTGGATAGGAAAACTGTTTGAAATTTAAATTGTCGAGCAGGATAGTGTTACATGGCAAAGTGTAAACTAAAGTGTACTCCACAATGTACATGTCGCAAGGTACTTATCGATTGAACTTTGTAATTTGTACACTTATTTTTGACACGTTGTTTGACACTTGTATTGTTGTCAAGTGTCAATAGGATGGGAAAACTGTTTGAAATTTAAACTGTCCAATAGGGTAATATCACGTGGAAAAGTGTAAACTAAAGTGTACACTATAGTTTACATGTAGCAAGGTTCTACTGATTGAAATTTGCTATTTGTACAATGATTTTCGACAAGTTGTTTGACACTTGCATTGTTGTCAAGTGTAATTAGATGGGAAAAGTGTTTGAAATTTAAACTGTCGAACACGATAACGTCACATGGTAAAGTGTAAACTAAAGTGTACACCATAGTGCTCATGTAGCAAGGTTCTTACGGATTGAACTTTGCTATTTATACATTGATTTTTGGCACATTGTTTGACCCTTGCATTGTTGTCAAGTGTCAATTGGAAGGGAAAATTACTATTTGTACACAGATTATTGACACGTTGTTTGACAATTGCATTGTTGTCAAGTGTCAATTGGATCAAAAAATTGCTTGAAATTTATATTGTCCAACGGGATAATGTCACGTGTCAAAGTGTAAACTAAAGTGTACACCAAAGTTTACATGGAGCAAGGCTCTTACCGAGTGAACTTTGCTATTTGTACACTAATTTTTAACACGTTGTTTGACACTTGAATTGTTGTCGAGTGTCAACTGGATGGAAAAACTGTTTGAAATTTAAACAATTCGGCAGGGTAATGTCACATGGTAAAGTGTAAACTAAAGTGTACACCATAGTTTACATGGAAAAACTGTTTGAAATTTAAACAATTCGGCAGGGTAATGTCACATGGTAAAGTGTAAACTAAAGTGCACACCATAGTGTACATGCAGCAATGTTCTTACCGATTGAACTTTGCTATTTGTGCACAGATTTTTGACACGTTATTTGACGCTTGCATTGTTGTCAAGTTTCACATGGATGAGAAAATTGTTTGAAATTTAAACTATCCAACGGGGTAATGTCACGTCGCAAAGTATAAACTAAAGTGTACATGTAGCAAGGTTCTTACGAATTGAACTTTGCCATTTGCACACTAATTTTCGACACGTTGTTTGACACTTGCATTGTTGTCAAGTGTTAATTGGATGGAAAAAGTGTTTGAAAGTTAAAATGTCCAGGTATTGTCACATGGCAAAGTGTAAACTAAAGTGTACACCGTAGTGTACATGTAGCAAGGTTCTTACCGATTGAACTTTGCTACTTGAACACTGATTTCACACACTTTGTTTGACACTTGCATTGTCGTGAAGTGTTAATTCGATGGAAAAACTGTTTGAAATTTAAACTGTCAAACAGGATAGTGTTACGTTGCAATGTATAAACTAAAGTGTACACAATTGTGTACTTGTCGCAAGGTTCTTACCGATTGAACTTTGCTATTTGTACACTGATTTTGGACACGTTGTTTAACACTTGTATTGTGGTAATGAGTCAATTGGATGGGAAAACGATTTGGAATTTAAACTGTCCAACAAGTTAATGTCACGTGGCAAAGTGTAAACTAAAATGTACACCATAGTGTACATGTAGCAATGTTCTTACCGATTGAACTTTGCAATTTGTACACTGATTTTTGACACGTTCTTTAACACTTGCATTGTTGTCAAGTGTCAATTAGATGGAAAAAGTTTTTGAAATTAAAGCAGTCCACCAAGGTAATGTCACGTAGCAAAGTGTAAACTAAAGTATACACCATAGTGTACCTGCAGCATGGTTCATACCGATTGAACTTTCCGATTTGTACACTGATTTTTTACACGTTGTTTGACACTTACATTGTTGTCAAGTGTCAATTGGATGGAGAAATTGTTTTAAATTTAAATTGTGAAATAGGGTAACGTCATTTGACAAAGTGTAAACTAAAGTGTACATCATAGTGTGCATGTAGCAAGATTTTTACCAATTGAACATTGCAATTTGTACACTAATTTTTGACACGTTGTTTGATACTCGCATTGTTTACAAGCGTCAATTAGATGGGAAAACTGTTTGAAATTTAAATTGTCCAGTAGGGTAATGTCTCGTGACAATGTGTAAACTAAAGTGTACACCATAGTGTACATGCAGCAAGGTCCTTACCGATTGAACTATTCTATTTGTACACAGATTTTTGACACGTTGTTTGACAATTGCATTGTTGCCAAGTCTCAATTGAATGGGAAAACTGTTTGAAATTTAAATTGTCCAACGGGGTAATGTCACGTGTGAAAGTGTAAACTAAAGTGTTCACCAAAGTTTACATGGAGCAAGGCTCTTACCGAGTGAACTTTGCTATTTGTACACTAATTTTTAACACATTGTTTGACACTTGAATTGTTGTCGAGTGTCAACTGGATGGAAAAACTGTTTGAAATTTAAACAATTCGGCAGGGTAATGTCACATGGTAAAGTGTAAACTAAAGTGTACACCATAGTGTACATGCAGCAATGTTCTTACCGATTGAACTTTGCTATTTGTGCACAGATTTTTGACACATTATTTGACGCTTGCATTGTTGTCAAGTTTCACATGGATGAGAAAATTGTTTGAAAATTAAACTATCCAACGGGGTAATGTCACGTCGCAAAGTATAAACTAAAGTGTTCATGTAGGAAGGTTCTTACGAATTGAACTTTGCCATTTGCACACTAATTTTCGACACGTTGTTTGACACTTGCATTGTTGTCAAGTGTTAATTGGATGGAAAAAGTGTTTGAAAGTTAAAATGTCCAATAGGGTATTGTCACATGGCAAAGTGTAAACTAAAGTGTACACCGTAGTGTACATGTAGCAAAGTTCTTACCGATTGAACTTTGCTACTTGAACACTGATTTTAGACACTTTGTTTAACACATGCATTGTCGTGAAGTGTTAATTCGATGGAAAAACTGTTTGAAATTTAAGCTGTCAAACAGGATAGTGTTACGTGGCAAAGTGTAAACTAAAGTGTACACAATTGTGTACTTGTCGCAAGGTTCTTACCGATTGAACTTTGCTATTTGTATACTGATTTTGGACACGTTGTTTAACACTTGTATTGTGGTAATGAGTCAATTGGATGGGAGAACGATTTGGAATTTAAACTGTCCAACAAGTTAATGTCACGTGGCAAAGTGTAAACTAAAGTGTACACCATAGTGTACATGTAACAATGTTCTTACCGATTGAACTTTGCAATTTGTACACTGATTTTTGACACGTTCTTTAACACTTGCATTGTTGTCAAGTGTCAATTAGATGGAAAAAGTTTTTGAAATTAAAGCAGTCCACCAAGATAATGTCACGTAGCAAAGTGTAAACTAAAGTATAGACCATTGTGTACCTGCAGCATGGTTCATACCGATTGAACTTTCCGATTTGTACACTGATTTTTTACACGTTGTTTGACACTTACATTGTTGTCTAGTGTCAATTGGATGGAGAAATTGTTTTAAATTTAAATTGCGAAACAGGGTAACGTCATGTGACAAAGTGTAAACTAAAGTGTACATCATAGTGTGCATGTAGCAAGATTTTTACCGATTGAACATTGCTATTTGTACACTAATTTTTGACACGTTGTTTGACACTCGCATTGTTGAAAAGCGTCAATTAGATGGGAAAACTGTTTGAAATTTAAATTGTCCAGTAGGGTAATGTCTCGTGACAATGTGTAAACTAAAGTGTACACCATAGTGTACATGCAGCAAGGTCCTTACCGATTGAACTATGCTATTTGTACACTGATTTTTGACACGTTGTTTGACACTTGCATTGTTGCCAAGTGTCAATTGAATGGAAAAACTGTTTGAAATTTAAATTGTCCAACGGGGTAATGTCACGTGTCAAAGTGTAAACTAAAGTGTACACTGAAGTTTACATGGAGCAAGGCTCTTACCAAGTTAACTTTGCTATTTGTACACTAATTTTTAACACGTTTGACACTTGAATTGTTGTCGAGTGTCAACTGGATGGAAAAACTGTTTGAAATTTAAACAATTCGGCAGGGTAATGTCACATGGTAAAGTGTAAACTAAAGTGTACACCATAGTGTACATGCAGCAATGTTCTTACCGATTGAACTTTGCTATTTGTGCACAGATTTTTGACACGTTATTTGACGCTTGCATTGTTGTCAAGTTTCACATGGATGAGAAAATTTTTTGAAATTTAAACTATCCAACGGGGTAATGTCACGTCGCAAAGTATAAACTAAAGTGTACATGTAGCAAGGTTCTTAAGAATTGAACTTTGCCATTTGCACACTAATTTTCGACACGTTGTTTGACACTTGCATTGTTGTCAAGTGTTAATTGGATGGAAAAAGTGTTTGAAAGTTAAAATTTCCAATAGGGTATTGTCACATGGCAAAGTGTAAACTAAAGTGTACATCGTAGTGTACATGTAGCAAGGTTCTTACCGATTGAACTTTGCTAATTGAACACTGATTTCAGACACTTTGCTTGACACTTGCATTGTCGTGAAGTGTTAATTCGATGGAAAAACTGTTTGAAATTTAAACTGTCAAACAGGATAGTGTTATGTGGCAAAGTGTAAACTAAAGTGTACATAATTGTGTACTTGTCGCAAGGTTCTTACCGATTGAACTTTGCTATTTGTACACTGATTTTGGACACGTTGTTTAACACTTGTATTGTGGTAATGAGTCAATTGGATGGGAAAACGATTTGGAATTTGAACTGTCCAACAAGTTAATGTCACGTGGTAAAGTGTAAATTAAAGTGTACACCATAGTGTACATTTAGCAATGTTCTTACCGATTGAACTTTGCAATTTGTACACTGATTTTTGACACGTTCTTTAACACTTGCATTGTTGTCAAGTGTCAATTAGATGGAAAACGTTTTTGAAATTAAAGCAGTCCACCAAGGTTATGTCACGTAGCAAAGTGTAAACTAAAGTATACACCATAGTGTACCTGCAGCATGGTTCATACCAATTGAACTTTCCAATTTGTACACTGATTTTTTACACGTTGTTTGACACTTACATTGTTGTCAAGTGTCAATTGGATGGAGAAATTGTTTTAAATTTAAATTGTGAAACAGGGTAATGTCATGTGACAAAGTGTAAACTAAAGTGTACATCATAGTGTGCATGTAGCAAGATTTTTATCGATTGAACATTGCTATTTGTACACTAATTTTTGACACGTTGTTTGTCACTCGCATTGTTGGCAAGCGTCAATTAGATGGGAAAACTGTTTGAAATTTAAATTTTCCAGTAGGGTAATGTCTCGTGACAATGTGTAAACTAAAGTGTACACCATAGTGTACATGCAGCAAGGTCCTTACCGATTGAACTATGCTATTTGTACACTGATTTTTGACACGTTGTTTGACACTTGCATTGTTTCCAAGTGTCAATTGAATGGGGAAATGTTTGAAATTTAAATTGTCCAACAGGATAATATCACGTGGCAAAGTGTAAACTTAAGTGTGCGCCATAGTGTACATGTAGCATGGCTCTTACCGATTAATCTTTGCTATTTGTACACTGATTTTTGAGTAAACTCTTGATTGTACACCATAGTGTACATGTAGCAAGGTGCATACCGATTGCACTTTGCAATTTGTCCACTGATTTTTGACACATTGTTTGACACTTGCATTGTTGTCAAGTGTCAATAGGATGAGAAAACTTTTTGAAATTTAAATTGTCCAATAGGGTAATGTCACGTGGCAAAGTGTAAACTGAAGTGTACACAATAGAGTACACGCAGCAAGGTCCTTACCGATTGAACTTTGCTATTTGTACACCGATTCTTGACACATTGTTTGACACTTGCATCGTTGTCAAGTGTCAATTGGATGACAAAACTATTTGAAATTTAAACTGTCCAACAGGGTAATTTCACGTGACAAAATGTAAATTAAAGTGTATACCATAGTGTACATGTTGCAAGGCCCGTATTGATTGAACTTTACAATTTGTACACTGATTTTTTACACAGTCTTTGAAACTTACATTATTGTCAAGTGTCAATTGGATGGAAAAACTGTTTGAAATTTAAACTGTACGGTAGGGTAATGTCTTGTGGTAAAGGGTAAACTAAAGTGTACACCATAATGTACATGCAGCATGGTCCTTACCGATTGAACTTTGCTATTTGTACAATGATTATCGACACGTTGTTTGACACTTGCATTGTTGTCAAGTGTCAATTAGATGAGAAAACTATTTGAAATTTAAACTGTCCAGTTGGGTCATTTCACGTGGCAAAATGAAAATTAAAGTGTACACCATAGTGTACATGTAGCAAGGTTCTTCCAAATAGAACTTTGCTATTTGTACACTGATTTTCTACAGGTTGTTTGACACTTGCACTGTTGTCAAGTGTTAATTGGATGGAAAAACTGTTTGAAATTTGAACTGTTCAACAGGGTAATGTCATGTGACAAAGTGTAAACTAAAGTGTACACCATAGTGTACATGTAGCACGATTCTTATGGATTAAACTTTGCTATTTGTACAATGATTTTTGAAACATGGTTTGACACTTGCATTTTTGTCAAGTGTCAATTGGATGGGAAAACTATTTAAAATTCAAACTGTCCAGCATGGTAATGTCACGTGGCAAAGTGTAAGCTCAAGTGTGTACACCATAGTGTACATGTTGCAAGGTACTTATCGATTGACCTTTGCAATTTGCACAATGACTTTTGACATGATGTTCGACACTTGCATTTTTGTCAAGTGACAATTGGATGGGAAAACTATTTGAAATTTAAATAGTCCAATAGGCGAATGTCACTTGGCAAAGTGTAAACTAAAGTGTACACGTAGCAAGGTCCTTAACGATTGAACTTTGCTATTTGTACATTGATTCTGGACATATTGTTTGACACTTGCATTATTCTCTAGTGTCAATTGGACGGAAAACTATTTGAAATTCAAACTGTCCAACAGGGTAATTTCATGTGGCAAAATGTAAATTAAAGTATACACCATAGTGTACAGGTAGCAAGGCCCTTACAGATTGAACTTTAATATTTGTACACAGATTTTTGACACTTTCTTTGATGCTTGCATTGTTGTCAAGTGTCAATTGGATGGAAAAATTGTTTGAAATTTAAACTATACAACAGGGAAATGTCTTGTGGTAAAGTGTAAACTAAAGTGTACACCATAGTGTACATGCGCAAGATCCGTACCGATTGAACTTTGCAATTTGTACACTGATTCTTGACACGTTGTTTAACACTGGCATTGTTGTCAAGTGTCAATTGGATGGGAAAACAATTTGAAATTCAAATTGTCTAACAAGATAATTTCATGTGGAAAAATGTAAATTAAAGTGTACACCATAGTGTACATGTAGCAAGGTCCTTACAGATTGAACTTTGCTAATTGTACACTGATTTTTGACCCGTTCTTTGACACTTGCATTGTTGTCAAGTGTCAATTTGATGGAAAACTATTTAAAATTTAAATTGTACAGCAGGTTAATGTCATATTGCAAAGTGTAAACTAAAGTATGCACCATAGTGTACATGTAGAAGGTCCTTACCGATTGAACTTCGCTATTTGTACACTGATTTTTGACACGTTGTTTAACACTTGCACTGTTGCCAAGTATCAATTGGATGGGACAACTGTTTGAAATTTAAACAGTCCAACAGGGTAATGTCACACGGTAAAGTGTAAACTAAAGAAAACACCATAGTGTACATGTAGGAAGGTCCTTAACGATTGAACATTGCTACTTGAACACTGATTTTTGACACGTTGTTTTACCCTTGCATTGTTGTTAAGTGTCAATTGGATGGGAAAACTATTTGAAATTTAAACTGGCCAACAGAGTAATGTCACGTGGTAAAGTGTAAGCTAAAGTGTACACAACAGTGTACATGTGGCAAGGTTTTTACTGAATGAACTTTGCTATTTGTACACTAATTTTCGACACATTGTTTGACACTTGCATTGTTGTCGAGTGTCAATTGTATGGGAAAATAGTTTGAAATTTTAAACTATCCAACTGGGTAACTTCACGTGGCAAAGTGTAAACTAAAGTGCACACCATAGAGTATCTGTAGCATGATTCATACCAATTAAACTTTGCTATTTGTACATTGATTTTTGACACGTTGTTTGAAACTCTCATTGTTGTCAAGTGTCAATTGAATGGGAAAACTATTTGAAACTTAAACCGTCCAACAGGGTAATGTCATGTGGCAAAGTGTAAATTAAAGTGTGTACACCATAGTGTACTTGTAGCAAGGTTCTTACCGATTGAACTTTGCTATTTGTACACTGATTTTTGACACGTTATTTGACACTTGCATTGTTGTTAAGTGTCAATTGGATGGAAAAACTATTTGAAATTTAAACTGCCAGCAGGGTAATGTCACCTAGCGAAGTGTGAACTAAAGTGTACACCATAGTGTACATGTAGCAAGGTTCTTACCGATTGAACTTAGCTATTTGTACACTGATTCTTGACACGTTTCTTGACACTTGCATTGTTGTCAAGTGTCAATTAGATGAGAAAATTGCTTGAAATTTAAATTCTCTAACAGGGTAATGTCACATGGTAAAGTGTAAATTAAAGTATACACCATAGTATATATGTAGCAGGGTCCTTACCGATTGAACTTTGCTATTTGCAAACTAATTTTTGACACGTTGTATGATACTTGCATTGTTGTCAAGTGTTAATTGGATGGGGAAATTGTTTGAAATTTAAACTGTCTAACAGGGTAATGTCACGGGGCAAAGTGCAAACTAAAGTGTACACCGTAGTGTACATGTAGCAAGGTCCTTACCGATTGTACTTTGCTATTTGTACACTAATTTTCGACACGTTGTTTGACACTTGCATTGCTGTCAAGTGTCCATTAGATGGGAAAATGGTCAGAAATTTAAACTATCCAACAAGGTAATGTCATGTTACAAATTATAAACTAAAGTGTACTCTAAAGTGTACTTGTAGCAAGGTTCTTATCGATTGAACTTTGCTATTTGTACACTGATTTTTGACACTTCGTTTGACACTTGCATTATTGTTTATTGCCAATTCGATGGGAAAACTGTTTGAAATTTATACTGTCCAACAGGGTAATGTCACGTGGTAAAGTGTAAACTAAAGTGTACATTTAGTAAGGTCCTTACCGATTGAACTTTGCTATTTGTACACTGATTTTTGACTTGTTGTTTGAAACTTGCATTGTTGTTAAGTGTCAATTGGATGTAAAGACTATTTGAAATTTAAATTGCCAATAGCGTAATGTCACCTGGCGAAGTGTAAACTAAAGTGTACACCGTAGTGTACATGTAGTAAGGTTCTTACGGATTGAACTTAGCTATTTGTACACTGATTTTTGACACGTTTCTTGACACTTGCACTATTGTCAAGTGTCAATTAGATGAGAAAACTGCTTGAAATTTGAATTGCCTAACAGGATAATGTCACATGGCAAAGTGTAAACTAAAGTGCACACCACAGTGTACATGTGGCAAGGTCCTTACCGATTGAACTTTGCTATTTGTAAACTAATTTTTGACACGTTGTATGACACTTGCATGTTTGTCAAGTGTCAATTGAAAGGGAAAACTATTTGTAATTTAAGATGTCCAATAGGGTAATGTCACGGGGCAAAGTATAAACAAGTGTGTACACCATAGTGTACATGTAGCAAGATCCTTACCCATTGAACTTTGCTATTTGTACATTGATTTTTGACACGTTGTATGACACTTGCATTGTTGTCAAGTGTCAATTAGATGGGAAAATGCTTGAAATTTAAATTGTCTAACAAGGTAATGTCACATAGCAAAGTGTAAACTAAAGTGTACAACACAGTATACATGTAGCAAGGTCCTTATCGATTGAACTTTGCTATTTGTACACTGATTTTTGACACATTGTTTGGCACTTGCATTGTTGTCAAGTGTCAATTGGATGGGAAAACTGTTTGAACTTTAAACTGTCCAACATGGTAATACCACGTGGCAAAATGTAAACTAAAGTGTACACCATAGTGTACATATAGCAAGGTCCTTACTGATTGTACTTTACTATTTATACACTGATTTTCGACACATTTTTTGACACTTGCATTGTTGTCAAGTGTCCATTGGATGGGAAAACTATCTAAAATTTAAACTATCCAACAAGGCAATGTCACGTTACAAATTATAAACTAAAGTGTACTACATAGTGTAAATGTCGCAAGGTTCTTATCCATTGAACTTTGTTATTTGTACACTGATTTTTGACACGTTGTATGACACTTGCAATGTTGTCAAGTGTCAATTGGATGGGAAAACTGTCTGAAATTTAAACTATCCAACAGAGTAATGTTACATGGCAAATTATAAACTAAAGTGTACTCCGCAGTGTACATGTCACAAGGTTCTTACCCATTGAGCATTGCTATTTGTACACTGATTTTTGACACATTGCTTGACCCTTGGATTGTTGTCAAGTGTCAATTGGATGAAAAAACTGTTTGAAATATAAACTGTCTAGCAAGGATTACATGTGGCAAAGTGTAAACTAAAGCGTACACCATAGTGTACTTGTCGCAATGTTCTTGTAGGTTGAACTTTGCTATTTGTACACTAATTTTTGACACGTTGATTTACACTTGCATTGTTGTCAAGTGCCAATTTTATGGAAAAACTATTTGAAATTTAAGCTGTCCAGCAAGGTAATGTCACATGACAAAGTGTAACTAAAGTGTGTACACCATAGTGTACATGTAGCATGGTTCTTACAGATTGAACTTTGCTATTTGTACACTGATTTTTGACACGTTGTTTGATGCTTGCATTGTTGTCAATTGTCAGTTGGATGGGAAACTGTTTGAAATTTGAACTATCCAATAGGGTAATGTCACGAGGCAAAGTGTAAACTAAAGTGTACACCATAGTTTACATGTAGCAAGGTCCTTACGGATTGAACTTTGCTATTTGTACTCTGATTTTCGACACGTTGTTTAACGCTTGCATCGTTGTCAAGTGTCAATTGGATGGGAAAACTGTTTGAAATTTAAACTGTCTAACGGGGTAATGTCACATGGCAAAGTGTAAACTAAAGTGTACACCACAGTGTACATGTAGCAAGGTCCTAACCGATTGAACTTTGCTATTTGTAAACTGATTTTGACATGTTGTATGACGCTTGCATTGTTGTCAAGTGTCAATTGGATGGAAAAACTGTTTGAAATTTTAACTGTCTAGCAGGGTAATATCACGTGGCAAAGTGTAAACTAAAGTGTATACCATAGTGTACTTGTCGCGAGGTTCTTACAGGTTGAACTTTGCTATTTGTATACTATTTTTTGACACGTTGATTTACACTTGCATTGTTGTCAAGAGTCAATTTGATGGAAAAATTGTTTGAAATTTAAACTGTCCAGCAGGGTAATGTCACATGACAAAGTGTAACTAAAGTGTGTACACCATAGTGTACATGTAGCAAGGTTCTTACCGATTGAACTTTGCTATTCGTACACTGATTTTTGACACGTTGTTTGACACTTGCATCATTGTTAAGTGTTGTTCGTGAAATATTTTCTTTCGATTTAAATTACCGCAAGTGTACGGTTCGTTAACAAGTAATAAAGTGGATTAATTGAGTCCGAATATCGTCCCACAGAGATTGGTTAGTTCAATTTTACTTATCCCGACCTTAACCGAAACCAAAATGTCAAATGTGTTTTTTGCAATGTAATTAAACCTACTCTAGATTATGGATGCAAATGTATGTGAATTAAATGAACTAAAATGCAATGTGATGTTTTGAATGCAAGTTTAGTGTAATAAATGAATGACGAATGTACTAGGATCGCGAATCCCCATGAAATAATCCTTTTTAAACTTGGTTTTACAATTTGACGACACGGTTGGATTTTGAAGAATCAATGTTCCTAAATCTATTCAACACTCTCTCTCGAGATGTATCGAACCTATTTTTACATACCACCTGCCTATATTTCTATGACAAGTGCGTATATAAAAATGCATGTGGTTTTGTGAACACTTAAAGACTCACGCAAGGCATAGCGGTATATCTCTATCCCCTATCTGACCCTACGATGATTTATACCCTGTCGAACCTATTCCACTTCTCTCGAATGCAAGAACAAGTCACCAAACTCACACAAATTACGTGCACAATAATTGTGGAGAAAATAAGTGCATATAAATCATTCAAATTCCAAACGCATGTTTTTAATGTCAAAAATGTAAAACTAAAGATTAAAAATTCATATTGCAAAGTTCATCGTTTTCCTAGCATGAAAAGATTAATCTAACATAACGACGGAATTAAATAAATAAAAGTGGAACGACGTCACCCAAAAATTGATGAAACGTGATTATTCCAATTGCGTGAAATGTCGTCCACTATCTCGTGTCTGTCTCTCCGTCTTTCTGCCGGCAGCGTTATGTGTGAATATATATAATTAATCAGCCCACTTTTGTCTTCCAAATTCAGCATCCAATTCTGCCTTACTGCCAATTCTGTGCGTGTATGTATGATTAATTTCAGCAGCTGTGCAGCCCTCAAATTCTGTCCAGAAAGCAGCTTCGATTTCTGCGTATATATTTAATAGAATCTCCTCCTTTTCCATGTATTGGCTGCCTCTTCTAATCTGCCGACCAGCCCTTCAATTTGTATGAAATTATATAAATAATGGCTGACTTCAATGTGTGTAGAGATATAATAATGGTTGCTTTCTTGTTTTCCTCCCAGGCTGTCGTTTCTTGTATGTATAATATCAATTGAATCCCAAGGCAGTCCCTCTCTTTTTGCGTGTAATATATCTTCAATTCACCCCCAGCACTCCTTTAATTTCAGCCCCTCGATCTGCCGTGAAATATACTCAATTCAGCCCCCGGCTTTCTCTCGATTTGCTGCTGCCGAATTGAATAATCCCCAAAAAGGGATTCCAATCTTCCCCCACGGCAGCCCCTTCTTTTACCTGTGCGTATAATATGTTCTTTCCAGCCCCGGCACCCCCTTCATCTCTCGACTGCGTGTGTATATATATCCCATGCAACCTAGCAGCCGAAGTCTTTTAATCCCACTAGGATTTTATTTGCAATTGGACTTTCATTCTTTTTTCAATTGGTTTGAGGCCAAATTTGTCTTTATTTCCTCTTCCTTAGTCGGCAGCTTCTTTTTGGTCACTCAAGGCACAATTTAAATTCCAATATGCACTATTTATCTTCCAAGTCCTCAAGCCTTTCAAGTAATGCATTTTAGTCCCTGTCGTTTTCTCCCGTTTTGGTCCTTTTTCGTTCCTTTTCTCTTGATTTTCGCCATAGTCATCAACATTGTCCTATAAAATGAAATTATATAGAATTAAGTCATATTCAAACACTTTTATCAACAATTAGCCATGTTTTGTGGACCAAATAAGTGTGTAAAAACGCACTTATCAAGTGTCAATTGGACGGGAAAACTGTTTGAAATTAAACTGTCTAACAGGGTAATGTCACATGGCAAAGTGTAAACTAAAGTGTACACCACAATGTACATTTAGCAAGGTCCCTACCGAGTGAACTTTGATATTTGTAAACTGATTTTTGACACGTTG
Source organism: Olea europaea var. sylvestris (assembly GCF_002742605.1). NCBI lineage: Eukaryota > Viridiplantae > Streptophyta > Magnoliopsida > Lamiales > Oleaceae > Olea > Olea europaea. The sequence continues at coordinate 138,118 of NW_019228188.1, forward strand.
TATGACACTTGCATTGTTGTCAAGTGTCAATTGGATGGAAAAACTATTTGAAATTGAAACTGTCTAGCAGGGTAATATCACGTGGCAATGTATAAATTAAAGTGTACACCATAGTATACTTGTCGCAAGGTTCTTACAGGTTGAACTTTGCTATTTGTATACTAATTTTTGACACGTTGATTTAAACTTGCATAGTTGTCAAGAGTTAATTTGATGGAAAAACTGTTTGAAATTTAAACTGTCCAGCAGGGTAATGTCACATGACAAAGCGTAACTAAAGTGTGTACACCATAGTGTACATGTAGCAAGGTTCTTACCGATTGAACTTTGCTATTCGTACACTGATTTTTGGCACGTTGTATGACACTTGCATTATTCTCAAGTGTTAATTAGATGGAAAAATTGCTTGAAATTTTAATTGTCCAACAGGGTAATGTCATATTGCAAAGTGTAAACTAAGGTGTAAACCACAGTGTACATGTAGCAAGGTCCTTACCGATTGAACTTTGCTATTTGTAAACTGATTTTTGACACGTTGTATGACACTTGAATTGTTGTCAAGTGTCAATTGGATGGAAAAACTTTTGAAATTTAAACTGTCTAGCAGGGTAATGTCACGTGGCAAAATGAAAACTAAAGTGTACACCATAGTGTACTTGTCGCAAGGTTCTTACAGATTGGACTTTGCTATTTTTACACTAAATTTTGACACGTTGATTTACACTTGCATTGTTGTCAAGAGTCAATTTGATGGAAATCTGTTTGAAATTTAAACTGTCCAGCAGGGTAATGTCACATGATAAAATGTAACTAAAGTGTGTACACCATAGTGTACATGTAGCATGGTTCTTACCGATTGAACTGTGCTATTTGTACACTGATTTTTGACACGTTGTTTGACGATTGCATTGTTGTCAATTGTCAATTGGATGGAACAATGGTTTGAAATTTATACTATCCAACAGGGTAATGTCACGTGGTAAAGTGTAAACTAAATTGTACACCATGGTGTACATGTAGCAAGGCCCGTACCGATTAAACTTTGCTATTTGTACGTTGATTTTTGACTCGTTGTTTTGACACTTGCATTGTTGTTAAGTGTCAATTGGATGGACAAACTGTTTGAAATTTAAACCGCCAGTAGGGTAATGTCATGTGGCAAAATGTAAACTAAAGTGTACACCATAGTGTACAGGTAGCAAGGTTCTTACCGATGGAACTTAGCTATTTGTACACTGATTTTTGACACGTTGCTTGACACTTACACTGTTGTCAAGCATTTATTAGATGGGAAAATTGCTTGAAATTTAAATGGTCTAACTGTGTAATGTCACATGGCAAAGTGTAAACTAAAGAGTATAACACAGTGTACATGTAGCAAGGTCCTTACCGACTAAACTTTGCTATTTCCAAACTGATTTTTGACAAGTTGTTTGACACTTGCATTGTTGTCAAGTGTCAATTGGATGAGAAAACTGTTTGAAATTTATACTGTCCAACAGGGTAATGTCACGTGGCAAAGTGTAAACTAAAGTGTACACCACAGTGTACATGTAGCAAGGTCCTTACCGATTGAACTTTGGTATTTGTATATTGATTTTTGACGTATTGTTTGATACTTGCATTGTTGTCAAGTGTCAGTTGGATGGGAAAGCTATTTGAAATTTGAACTGTCCAACATGGTAATATCACGTGGCAAAATTTAAACTAAAGTGTACACCATAGTGTACACCATTTTGCTATTTGTGCACTAATTTTTAACACGTTGTTCGACACTTGCATTGTTGTCAAGTGTCAATTGGATGGAAAAACTATTTGAAATTTAAACTATCCAATAGGGTAATGTCACGTGGCAAATTATAAACTAAAGTGTACTCCATAGTGCACATGTCACAAGGTTCTTACCCATTGAACTTTGCTATTTGTATACTGATTTTTAACCCGTTGTTTGACACTTGCATTGTCGTCAAGTGTCAATTGGATGGAAAACCTGTTTGAAATATAAACTGTCTAGCAGGGTAATGTCACATGGCAAAGTGTAAACTAAAGTGTACTCTATAGTGTACTTGTCACAAGGTTCTTACATGTTGAACTTTGCTATTTGTACACTAATTTTTAGCACATTGATTTACACTTGCATTATTGTCAAGAGTCAATTTGATGGAAAAACTGTTTGAAATTTAAGCTGTCCAACAGGGTAATGTCACATGACAAGGTGTAACTAAAGTGTGTACACCATAGTGTACATGTAGCATGATTCTTACTGATTGAACTTTGCTATTTGTACTCTGATTTTCGACACGTTGTTTGACATTTGCATCATTGTCAAGTGTCAATTGGATGGGAAAACTGTTTGAAATTTAAACTGTCCAACTGAGTAATGTCATGTGGTAAAGTGTAAACTAAAGTGTACACCATAGTGTACATGTAGCAAGGTTCTTACCGATTGAACTTTGCTATTTGTGCTCTGAATTTTGACTCGTTGTTGGACACTTGCATTATTGTTAAGTGTTAATTGGATGGAAAAGCTGTTTGAAATTTAAACTGTCAGCAGGGTAATGTCACGTGGCAAAGTGTAAACTAAAGTGTGTACATCATAGTGTACATGTACCAAGTTCCTTATCGATTGAACTTTGCTATTTGTACACTTATTTTGGACACGTTGTTCGACAATTGCATTGTTGTCAAGTGTCAATTTAAAGGGAAAACTATTTGAAATTTAAACTATTTGAACCTTGCAATATGTACCCCATAATTTACTTATAGCAAGGTTCTTACCGATTGAAATTTGCTATTTGTACACTGATTTTTAGCACTTTGCTTGACGCTTGCATTGTTGTCAAGTGTCAATTGGATGGAAAAACTGTTTGAAATTTAAACAGTCTGACAGGGTAATGTTACGTTACGAAGAGTAAACTAATGTGTACACCATAGTGTACCTGCAACATGGTTCATACCAATTGAACTTTGCTATTTGTAAACTGATTTTTGACACATTGTTTTACACTTGCATTGTTGTTAAGTGTCAATTGAATGCAAAAACTGTATGAAATTTAAACTGTCCAACAGGGTAATATCACGTGGTAAAGTGTAAGCTAAATTGTACACCATAGTGTACATGTAGCAAGGTATTAGGGATTGAACTTCGCTATTTGTACACTTATTTTCGACACGTTGTTTAACACTTGCATTATTGTCAAGTGTCAATTGGATGAAAAAACTATTTGATATTTAAACTGTTTGAACCTTGCTATATGTACACCACAGTGTACTTATAGCAAGGTTCTTACCGATTGAAATTTGCTATTTGTACACTGATTTTTAACACTTTGGCTGACACTTGCATTGTTGTCAAGTGTCAATTGAATGGAAAAACCGTTTGAAATTTAAATAGTCCAACGTGGTAATGTCACATGACAAAGAGTAAACTAATGTGCACACCATAATGTACCTTCAACATGGTTCATGCCGATTGAACTTTGTTATTTGTAAACTAATTTTTGACACATTGTTTTACACTTGCATTGTTGTTAAGTGTCAATTGGATGGGATAACTGTTTGAAATTTAAACTGTCCAATAAGGTAATATCACGTGGGAAAGTGTAAGCTAAAGTGTACACCATAGTGTACATGTAGCAAGGTCTTAGGGATTGAACTTCGCTATTTGTACACTTATTTTCGACATGTTGTTTGACACTTGCACTATTGTCAAGTGTCAATCGGATGGAAAAACTGTTTGAAATTTTAACTGTCCAATTGAGTAATGTCACATGGTAAAGTATAAGTGATAGTGTACACCATAGTGTACATATAGCAAGGTCTTTGGGATTAAATCTTGCTACTTGTACACTTATTTTCGACATGTTCTTTGACACTTGTATTGTTGTCAAGTGTCAATTGGATTGGAAAACTATTTGAAATTTAAACTGTCCAATAGGGTATGCCACGTGGCAAAGTGTAAGCTAAAGCGCACACCATAGGGTACATGGAGCAAGGTCTTAGCTATTGAACTTTGCTATTTGTTCACCAAGTTTTGACATGATGTTTGACACTTGCATTGTTGTCAAGTGTCAATTGGATGGGAAAAATGTTTGAACTTTAAGTTGTCAAACAGGGTAATGTCACGTGACAAAGTGTAAATTAAAGTGTATACCATAGTGTACACGTTGCAAGGTTCTTACAGATTGACCTTTGCTATTTGTGTACTAAGTTTTGACACGTTGTTTGACACTTGCATTGTTGTCAAGTGTCAATTAGATGGGAAAACTTTTTGAAATTTAAACTGTCCAACAGGGTAATGTCACGTGACAAAGTGTAAAGTAAATTGTACACCATAGTGTACATGTAGCTAGGTTCTTACCGATTGAACTTTGCTATTTGTACACTAATTTTTAACACGTTGTTTGACACTTGCATTATTGTCAAGTGTTAATTAGATGGGAAAATTGTTTGAAATTTAAACTGTCCAACAGGGTAATGTCACGTGGCAAAGTGTAAACTAAAGTGTACACCATAGTATACATGTAGCAAGGTTCTTACCGATTGAACTTTGATATTTGTACATTAATTTTTGACATGTTGTTTGACACTTGCATTGTTGTAAAGTTTCAATTGGATGGGAAAACTGTTATAAATTTAAACTGTCTAACAGGTTAATGTCACGTGACAAAGTGTAAACTAAAGTGTACACCATATTGTACATGTAGCAAGGTTCTTACCGATTGAAATTCGATATTTGTACATTCATTTTTGACACGTTGTTTGACACCTACATTGTTGTCAAATGTCAATTGGATGGAAAAATTGTTTGAAATTTAAACTGTTCAGCAAGGTAATGCCACGCGGCAAAGTGTAAACTAAAGTGTATACCATATTGTACATGTGACAAGGTCCTTACTGATCAAAATTTTCTATTTGTCACTAATTTTCGATACGTTGTTTGACACTCGCATTGTTGTCAAGTGTCAATTGGATGGGAAAACTGTTTGAAATTTAAACTATCCAACAAGGTAATGTCACGCGGCAAAGTGTAAACTAAAGTGTACACCGTAGTGTACATGTGGAAAGGTCCTTACCGATCAAACTTTGCCATTTGTACACTGATTTCCGACACGTTGTTTGACACTTGCATTGTTGTCAAGTGTTAACTAGATGGGAAAACTATTTGAAATTTAAACTGTCCAATAGGGTAATGTCACGTGACAAAGTGTAAACTGAAGTGTACACCGTAGTGTACATGTAATAAAGTTCTTATCGATTGTACTTTGCTATTTTTACATTGATTTTTGACAGTTGTATGACACTCGTATTGTTGTCAAGTGTGAATTAAATGGAAGAACTGTCTAAAATTTAAACTGTCCTACAAGGTAGTGTCATGTGGAAAAGTGTAAACTAAAGTGTACAGCATAGTGTACAAGTCGCAAGGTTCTTACCGATTGAACTTTGCTATTTGTACACTAATTTTTGACACGTTGTTTGATGCTTGCATTGTTGTCAAGTGTCAATTAGATGGAAAAATCATTTAAAATTTTAGCTATCCAATAGGGTAATGTCACGTGGCAAAGTGTAAATTAAAGTGTACACCATAGTGTACATGTCGCAAGGTTCTTACAGATTGAACTTTGCTATTTGTGCACTGATGTAAAACCCCAAATAATTCTAGACACCTTAGTGGCACTAAGATATCAATATTGGATGACTAAAGTATACTTTAGATATCGGGAGAAGATTGTTAGCTTTCTAACGCACTTTGAATTACCTCAATCGGCTATCGGAAGAAGAAGTTATGATAGAAACACTGAAGGCTGTGCAGTGCCCACCAGACTACAACCGGTCAACCGAAAATGCTTAAATGGCACCCATGTTTTCTCTCTTAAATGAAATTTGACCTTTCATTTGCTTTAAGTTATGGGATATTTCCCTATAAATAGAGACCTCATTTCACTCATTTTTTTTCACACCAAGACAAAAGCTTCTAAGCATAAAAGAGAGAGTTTTCAAGTCTAGAAAAAAGAGAAAGGAAAGGGAGGAAAATTAGTTTTTCCTAGAAGTTTTGGTGCTATCAAGAAGTGTTTTTCAAGCATCAATTAATTTGAGTGTTTTTTTGAAACATCAAAGGAGTACATTTTTCAACAAGGTTCAAAGCATCAATCAAGGTAGGTAGAGGTGCAATGTGTTTAATCGTGTTAAGTTATAAGTTTCGATTCATGTTAATATTTGTATGTCAAATGGTACTCCGGTACGGCATATTTCTCTATGTTAATGGTTGTATGTCAAACGGTACTCTGGTACGGCATGCCCCTCTATGTTGAAGAAATGTTCGTATGTCAAATGGTGCCCTTGGGTACGGCATACCCCTTCATGTCAAATGGTGCCTCCGGGTACGGCATGTATGAAAAGTTATAAAGTTGATGTCTTGATATGTATAGCTTGATCACGAATGCACCTATTGAGTTTTTCAACTCACAGATTTAATCCCATCTCTACAGATTGAAGGAACTCTACCTCGGGCATGGATGGAGGAGAAGATGGGGAGTGATGCAACGAGCCCATGGAAATCCGGTGAATAAGTGATTTGGATTCATTTTTATGAAATGTTTTCCAATCTTATTTCTTTAAAGTTTTGAATAACACGGAATGCGAGAACAAGTTATGTTTTCTTCAAATAAATTACATTTTGTTGTTTTGAAAAATGATTCAGTGTTTTTGTTTAAAGTATTTGAAGTATTGTTATTTAAATTATTATCCGAAGATGTAAGCTTCCATTAAAATGTATACACTCGTTACTAAACCACCGGTTAAGCTAAGTTAAGTAAGTAGCGTTCCGGTCCACTAGGGGTCGGGGCGTTACAACTGATTTTTGTCACGTTGTTTGACACTTGCATTGTTGTCAAGTGCCAATTGGATGGGAAAACTATTTGAAATTCAAAATGTCCAATAGGGTAATGTCACGCGGCAAAGTTTAAACTAAAGTGTAAACCATAGTGTACATGTGGCACGGTCCCTACCGATCGAACTTTCCTATTTGTACAATGATTTTTGACACGTTGTTTGACACTTGGATTGTTGTCAAGTGACAATTAGATGGCAAAACTATTTGAAATTTAAACTGTCCAACAGGGTAATGTCACGTGTAAAGTGTAAGCTAAAGTGTACACCATAGTGTACGTGTAGTAAGGTCTTCGGAATTGAACTTCGCTATTTGTACAGTTATTTTAGACACGTTGCTTGACACTTGTATTGTTGTCAAGTGTCAATTGGATGGGAAAACTGTTTGAAATTTAAACTGTCCGATAGGGTAATGCCACATGGTAAAGTTTAAGCTAAAGTGCACACCATAGTGTACATGTAGCAAGGTCTTAGCTATTGATCTTTCCTATTTGTACATCAATTTTTAACATGTTGTTTGACACTTGCATTGTTGTCAAGTGTCAATTGGATGGGAAAACTGTTTGAACTTTAAGCTGTCCAACAGGGTAATGTCACATGGTAAAGTGTAAATTAAAGTGTACACCCTAGTGTATATGTCGCAAGGGCCCTACAGATTAAACTTTGCTAATTTTGCACTAAGTTTTGACACGTTGTTTGACACTTGCATTGTTGTCAAGTGTCAATTAGATGGGAAAACTTTTTGAAATTTAAGTTGTACACCAGGGTAATGTCACGTGGCAAACTGCAAAAATAAAGTGTACACAATAGTGTACATGTTGCAAGGTTCTTACCGATTAAACTAAGCTATCTGTACACTGATTTTTGACACATTGTTTGACACTTGCATTGTTGTCAAGTGTCAATTAGATGGGAAAATAGCTTGAAATATAAACTGTCGAATAGGGTAATGTCACATTACAAAGTGTAAACTAAATTGTAAATCATAGTGTACGTGTAGCAAGGTCCTTATCGATTGAACTATCCTATTTGTACACTGAGTTTTGACACATTGTTTGACACTTGCATTGTTTTCAAGTGTCAATTATATGAGAACACTGTTTGAAATTTAAACTGTCCAACTGGGTAATGTCACGTGACAAAGTGTAAACTAAAGTGTACACCATAGTGTACATGTAGCAAGGTTCTTACTGATTGAACTTTGATATTTGTACACTGATTTTTGACACGTTGTTTGACACTTGCATTGTTGTCAATTGTCAATTGGATGGAAAAATTGTTTGAAATTTAAAATGTCGAACAGGTTAATGTCACGGGGCAAAGTATAAATTAAAGTGTGCACCATAGTGTACATTTAGCATGGTTCTTACTGATTGAACTTTGCTATTTGTACACTAATTTTTGACACATTGTTTGACACTTGCATCATTGTCAAGTGTCAATAGGATGGGAACATGATTTTAAATTTAAACTGTACAACCGGGTAATGTCACGTGGCAAAGTGTAAACTAAATTGTACACTATAGTGTAAATGTAGCAAGGTTCTTATCGATTGAACTTTGCTATTTGTACAGTTGTTTTCGACATGTTGTTTGACACTAGCATTGTTGTCAAGTGTCAATTGGATGGGAAAATAGCTTGAAATATAAACTGTCGAACAGGGTAATGTCACATGGCAAAGTGTAAACTAAAGTGTAAACCATAGTGTACATGTTGCAAGGTCCTTACCTATTGAACTTTCCTATTTGTACACTGAGTTTTGACACGTTGTTTAACACTTGCAATGTTGTCAAGTGTCAATTGGATTGGAAAATTGTCTAAAATTTAAACTGTCCAACAAGGTTATGTCATGTGGTAAAATGTAAATTAAAGTTTACACCACAGTGTACACGTAGCAAGGTTCTTTCTTATTGAACTTTGCTACGTGTACACTGATTTTTGACACGTTGTTTGACACTGGTATTATTGTAAGTGTCAATTGGATGGGAAAATTATTTGAAATTTAAACTGTACAACAGGGTAATGTCACGTGGAAAAGTGTAAATTTAAGTGTGCACCATAGTTTACAAGTAGCAAGGTTCTTACCGATTGAACTTTGTTATTTGTACACTGATTTTTGACATGTCGTTTGACACTTACATTGTCTTCTAGTGTCAATTGGATGGGAAAACTATTTGAAATTTGAACTGTCCAACAGGGTAATGTCACGTGGCAATGTGTAAACTAAAGTGTACACCATAGTGTACATGTGGCTAGGTCCTAACCGATTGAACTTTGCTATTTATACACTAATTTTTGACACATTGTTTGACACTCGCATTGTTGTCAAGTGTCAATTAGATGGAAAAATTGTTTGAAATTTAAACTGTCTAGCAAGGTAGTGTCACGTGCCAAAGTGTAAACTAAAGTGTACAGCATAGTGTACAAGTTACAAGGTTCTTACCGATTGAACTTTGATATTTGTACACTAATTTTTGACACGTTGTTTGACACTTGCATTGTTGTCAAGTGTTAATTGGATGAGAAAACTACTTGAAATTTAAATTGTCTAATAGGTTAATGTCATGTGGCAAAGAGTAAATTAAAGTGTGCACCATATTGTACATTTAGCATGGTTCTTACCGATTGAACTTTGCTATTTGTACACTGATTTTTGACATGTTGTTTGACACTTGCATTGTTGTCAAGTGTCAATTAGATGGAAAAATTGTTTAAAATTTAAACAGTCCAGCGAGGTAGTGTCACGTGGCAAAGTGTAAATTAAAGTGTACAACATAGTGTACAAGTCACAAGGTTCTTACCAATTGAACTTTGCTGTTTGTACACTAATTTTTGACATGTTATTTGACACTCGCATTGTTGTCAAGTGTCAATTGAATGGGAAAACTGTTTGAAATTTAAATTGTCCAACAGGGTATTGTCACGTAGCAAAGTGTAAGCTAAAGTGCACACCATAGTGTACATGTAGAAAGGTCTTAGGGATTGAACTTCACTGTTTGTAGACTTATTTTTGACACATTGTTTGACACTTGCATTGTTGTCAAGTGTCAATTGGATGGGAAAATGGTTTGAAATTAAAACTGTCCAACTGGGTAATGCCACGTGGCAAAGTGTAAGCTAAAGTGTACACCATAGTGTACATGTAGCAAGGTCTTAGCTATTGAACTTTGCTATTTGTACACCAATTTCTGAGATGTTGTTTGACACTTCCATTGTTGTCAAGTGTCAACTGGACGTGAAAACTGTTTGACCTTTAAGTTGTCCACTAGGGTAATGTCACGTGATAAAGTGTAAATTAAAGTGTACACCATAGTGTACATATCACAAGGTTCTTGCAGATTGAACTTTGCTATTTGTGCACTGAGTTTTGACACGTTGTCTGACACTTGTATTGTTGTCAAGTGTCAATTATATGAGAACACTATTTGAAATTTAAAATGTCGAACAGGTTAATGTCACGTGGCAAAGTGTAAATTAAAGTGTGCACCATAGTGTACATTTAGCATGTTTCTTACCGATTGAACTTTGCTATTTGTACACTGATTTTTAACACGTTGTTTGACACTTGGAATATTGTCAAGTGTCAATTAGATGGAAAAATGTTTGAAATTTAAACTGTCCAATAGGGTAATGTCACGTGGCAAAGTGTAAACTAAAGTATACACTATAGTGTACATGTAGCAAGGTTCTTACCGATTAAACTTCGATATTGGTACACTGATTTTTGACACGTTGTTTGACACCTGCATTGTTGTTAAGTGTCAATTGGATGGGAAAACTGTTTAAAATTTAAACTGTTCAATAGGGTAATGTCACGCGGCAAAGTGTAAACTAAAGTGTACACCATAGTGTACATCTGGCAAGGTTCTTACGGATTGAACTTTTCTATTTTTACACTGATTTTTGACACGTTGTATGACATTCGTATTGTTGTCAAGTATCAATTAAATGGAAAAACTATTTAATATTTAAACTGTCCAGCAAGGTAGTGTCACGTGGCAAAGTGTTAACTAAAGTGTGCAGCATAGTGTACAAGTCGCATGGTTCCTACCGATTGAACTTTGCTATTTGTACATTGATTTTTGACACATTGTTCGACACTTGCATTGTTGTCAAGTGTCAATTGGCTGGGAAAACCATTTGAAATTTTAGCTATGCAATAGGGTAATATCACATGGCAAAGTGTAAATTAAAGTGTACATCATAGTGTACATGGCGCAAGGTTCTTACAGATTGAACTTCGCTATTTGTGCATTGATTTTCGTCACGTTGTTTGACACTTGCATTGTTGTCAAGTGCCAATTGGATGGGAAAACTGTCTGCAATTTAAACTGTCCAACATGGTAATGTCACACGGCAAAGTTTAGACTAAAGTGTACACCATAGTGTACATACGGCAAGGTCTTTACCGCTCAAACTTTGCTATTTATACATTGACTTTCGACACGTTGTTTGACACTTGCATTGTTGTTAATTAGATGGAAAAATTGTTTGAAATTTAAACTGTCCAGCAAGGTAGTGTCACGTGGCAAAGTGTAAACTAAAGTGTACAACATAGTGTACAAGTCACATGGTTCTTACCGATTGAACTTTGATATTTGTACACTAATTTTTGACACATTGTTTGACACTTGCATTGTTGTCAAGTGTCAATTGGATGAGAAAACTATTTGAAATTTCAATTGTCTAACAGGTTAATGTCACGTGGCAAAGAGTAAATTAAAGTGCACACCATAGTGTACTTTTAGCATGGTTCTTACCGATTGAAGTTTGCTATTTGTACACTGATTTTTGACACGTTGTTTGACACTTGCATTGTTGTCAAGTGTCAATTAGATGGAAACTGTTTGAAATTTAAACATTCCAACAAGGTAGTATCATGTGGTAAAGTGTAAATTAAAGTGTACAGCATAGTGTACAAGTCGTAAGGTTCTTACCAATTGAACTTTGCTATTTGTACACTGATTTTTGACACGTTGTTTGACACTCGCATTGTTTTCAAGTGTCAATTGGATGGAAAAATTGTTTGAAATTTAAACTGTCCAACAGGGTATGGTCACGTGGCGAAGTGTAAGCTAAAGTGTACATCATAGTGTACATGTAGCATGGTCTTAGGGATTGAACTTTGGTATTTGTACAGTTATTTTCGACACGTTGTTTGACACTAGCATTGTTGTCAAGTGTCAATTAGATGGGAAAACTATTTGAAATTTAAACTGTCCAATAGGGTAATGCCACGTGGTAATGTTTAAGCTAAAGTGCACACCATAGTGTACATGTAGCAAGGTCCTAGGGAATGAACTTTGCAATTTGTACAGTTGCTTTCGACATGTTGTTTGACACTTGCATTGTTGTCAAGTATCAATTGGATGGGAAAATAGCTTGAAATATAAACTGTCGAACAAGGTAATGTCACATGGCTAAGTGTAAACTAAAGTGTAAACCATAGTGTACATGTAGCAAGGTCCTTACCCATTGAACTTTCCTATTTGTACACTGAGTTTTGACACATTGTTTGACACTTGCATTGTTGACAAGTGTCAATTATATGAGAAAACTGTTTGAAATCTAAATTGTCCAACAGGTTAATGTCACGTGGCAAAGTGTAAATTAAAGTGTGCACCATAGTATACATTTAGCATGGTTCTTACCGATTGAACTTTGCTATTTGTATACTGCTTTTTGACATGTTGTTTGACACTTGCATCATTGTCAAGTGTCAATAGGATGAGAAAACTGTTTGAAATTTAAACTATCCAATAGGGTAATGTCACGTTGCAAAGTGTAGACTAAATTGTGCACCATAGTGTACATTTAGCAAGGTTCTTACCGATTGAACTTTGCTATTTGTACACTGATTTTTGACACATTTTTTGACACTTGCATCATTGTCAAGTGTCAATAGGATGGGAAAACTATATTAAATTTAAACTGTCCAATAGAGTAATGTCATGTGGCAAAGTGTAAACTAAATTGTACACCATAGCGTAAATGTAGCAAGGTTCTTACTGATTGAACTTTACTATTTGTACACTGATTTTTCACACATTGTCTGACACTGGCATTGTCAAGTGTTAATGGGATGGGAAATCTGTTTGAAATTTAAATTGTCCAAAAGGGTAATATCACGCGACAACGTGTAAACTAAAGTGTACATGTGGCAAGGTCCTTACCGAACGAACTTTGATATTTGTACACTGATTTTTGACACGTTTGCATTGTTGTCAAGTGTCAATTGGATGGAAAAATTGTCTAAAATTTAAACCATCCAACAGGGTTATATCACGTGACAAAATGTAAAGTAAAGTGTACAACATAGTGTACACGTAGCAAGGTTCTTTCCGATTGAACTTTGCTACTTGTAGACTGATTTTTGACACGCGTTTGACACTTGCATTGTTGTCAAGTGTCAATTGGATGGAAAAACTGTAGAACTCCAAATAATTCTAGACACCTTAGTGGCACTAAGACATGGATATTGGATGACTAAAGTATACTCCAGATTTTTAGTCTCATTTGAGACCCATTTTTGACATAGGAAACATTCGATTTGGAAAATAATATCTAAATAAAAGTTGTTTCTCTTTACGTTAGCTTTTCAACGCACTTTGAATTATCTCAATCGGATATCGGGAGAAGAAGTTATGATAGAAACACTGAAAGCTATGTAGTGTCAACCGGACTACAACCGGTCGACCGAAACTGCCTGAAATGAAAATTCTCATTTTTCTCTAGAATTTAAAAATTTATTTTCATCAATTATTTTCTCAAAGGGCTACCCACGTTTTTTGCAATAAAAACGCCACTAAATTGAAGCATTTAACTTCAAACTTAAATAGTACCCATGTTTTCTCTCTTAAATGAAATTTGACCCTTCAATTGCTTTAGGTTTTGGGATATTTACCTATAAATAGAGACCTCATTTCACTCATTTTTTCTCACACCAAAAGCAAGAACTTTTACATACTAAAGAAAGAGTTTCCAAGAGAGGGAGGAAAACTATTTTTCCTAGAAGTTTAAGAAGTGTTTTCAAGCATCAATTCTCAACGGTTTTCAAACATCCAAGGAGTGCATTTCTTTCAATGTCCAAGTTTCATCGAAGTTTTCAAAGTTTCAAAAGCATCAATCAAGGTAGGTAGAGGTGCAATGTGTTTAATCGTGTTAAGTTATAAGTTTCGATTCATGTTAATGTTTGTATGTCAACTGGTACTCCGGTACGGCATACCCCTCTATGTTGAAGAAATGTTCGTATGTCAAATGGTGCCCTCGGGTACGGCATACCCCTTCATGTCAAATGGTGCCTCCGGGTACGGAATGTATGAAAAGTTATAAAGTTAATATTTTGAAATGTATAGTTGATCACGAATGCACCTATAACACCTATTGAGTTTTTCAACTCATGGGTTTAACCCCATTTCTAAAGATTGAAGGAATTCTACCTCGGGCATGGATGGAGGAGAAGATAGAGAGTGATGCAACGAGCCCATGGAAATCCGGTGAATAAGTGATTTGGATTTATTTTTATGAAATATTTTCCAATGTTATTTTTTTAAAGTTCTGAATAACGCAGAATGCAAGAACAAGTTATGTTTTCTTCAAATAAATTACATTTTGTTGTTTTGAAAAATGATTCAGTGTTTTTGTTTAAAGTATTTGAAGTATTGTTATTTAAATTATTATCCGAAGATGTAAGCTTCCGCTAAAACGTATACACTTGTTACTAAACCATCGATTAAGCTAAATAAAGTAAGTAGCGTTCCGGTCCACTAGGGGTCAGGGCGTTGCAGCGTGGTATCAGAACAAGGTTTAGCCAGTTCTGTAGACCAAGTATGTTTTTTTTTAAAAACAAAAGGAAAATGAAAAGTTTAAAGTATTCCATGGCATCGTGCATCCATCCATCAATCTCATCCTATGGCCCAGGTATGTTCATGTTTAAAGTTAATGATTATATTTATGTTATGATGCTTTGATATGATTTAGAGATGTGTTATTTAAGGATATGTAGTGGACTTGGGAAAAAGCTAAGGGCTTAAAGGGAATTGCATGATATAAAAGTTTAAATATTTGCATGTTTACTTTAAGCAAAGAAAAAGAATGATGTATGTGAAAATGCAACAGATATGGCTCGTAGAACGGCTAGGGCATATAGAGAAGCATTGAACCGTAGAATTGCTATTCATTCCTAGGAAAACTATGTAACTGATCCGACCCGACCGCTTAGCGAACATGTGTATGACATCTATGAGAGATGCATGATGGCAGTTAATGCTGGGATGGAGATCACACATATTGAGGCCATAAATAACCTCATACACTCCCTCCTACCTCAATGGGGAGATATGGGAGTCACGGTTAGGGATGAAATGTTGGAAGGCAACCCAAACATGTTCGAGTTTGAGAGGTATTGCCATACCCTGATTGATTTGTGGGATGATGTAATCCATGAGGAGCCTGAGGAGGAACCTTTGCCTGAGGAAGAAGATCCTGAAGAAGAACCCGAGGATAATTTAGAGAATGATCCTGATCCTGAGCCTGAGCCACAGGTTGAGATGGACATAGTGTCTGGACCTGAGGCGGAAGACTCCTCCGAAAATGAAGCTCCACCAAAGAAGATCCGTAGAACTTATAGGGATTATATTTAAATCCTTGTAATAGCTTCCCTTATGTCAAGAAATAAAATACTATCTTCTTTGCTTTAGTATTTGAAGAATGAAACTAATAAGAACCATATGTTTTGTCTAAAGAAAATGGTCCGCGCAAACCAAAACTTGATAAGAGACCTCCTCCGAGTAGTTCAAGACCTAGGCAGGCAAAACCCGAACCAAGCTCAACCCCTATCACTAGCTCCTAATGTTCCAAACCATGCTTCAGTAGTCGACCAATTTCGAAGGCACAAGCCCCCTACCTTCAATGGAGCAGCTGATCCACTTGCAGCCGAGGAGTGGCTTCACAAGTTGGAGCGTATATTCTGATTGATAGGGTGCACGGAAGCTCAGAAAGTCCAGTTTCCTGAGTTCATGTTCTCCGGTGATGCAAGTCACTGGTGGGACTCAATGTCAAGGGCAAGGACCTCTGAGCAACAAGTAGAATTGACTTGGGAGCAATTCAAAGAGGAAGTAATGGACAAGTACTTTCCCCAGTCCTTGAGGGATCATAAAGAAAGTGAATTCCTCCAACTCAAGCAAAAGACTATGTCCCTGACTGAGTATGAGAGGAAGTTTGATCAACTTTCAAGGTATGCTCCACATCTGGTGGATACAGAAGATAAGAAGGTACGAAGGTTTGAACAAGGACTGAACTCGGATATAAGCCTGATACTTATGTCCCATCGCTTCACCACATACCATGAAATGCTGGAAAGAGCTCATGCTATTTGGTACCAGAAGACTAGCGCCGAACAACATGGTCAACTGTTCAATCAATCGGACAATGGTAACATGGGAAAGAGGAAATGGAATGGCCAGGAAAAGGGAAAAGGCAAGTAGCAGAACAAGAAAGCTAATGGCGGAGCCAATGCCAATGAAAGCATTGTGCCGGTTATTGTGACCTGTTCTAAGTGTGGAAGGACACATCGTGGCGAGTGCTTACAAGGGAAAAATGTCTGTTTCTGATGTGGCAAGCCAAGACATATCATTAGGGATTGTCCCACACATACCAGACGAAGGATGATAACAGCGACCAGAACCAAAAAGGGAAAGCACGAGTTTTTGCATTGACTCAACAGGATGCAGAGGAAAACTCTAATGTCATAGCAGGTACTCTACTGATAGCCAATACACCTGCTTATGTATTGTTTGATTCAGGAGCTACACACTTCTTTGCTTCAACAACTTTTATGGCTAAATCTAGTATTAGCTGTGATAAGTCGAAAGGTACATTCGAAGTTAGTATTCCTTCGGGCAACCCTTTGAATACTGATAGAATAGCCAAGTCAGTAAGAATTGAAGTTGAGGGAAAACTAATGGAAGCGAACCTATACATGATAGAAATGAAGGATTTTGATGTAATACTAGGCATGGATTGTTTAGGTTGTAATTACGTCGCCATCCGATGTAAGGAAATGGAAGTATCATTTTAGAAACCAGGAGAGGAACCATTTTTGTTCCTTGGAATGAAGATAAAACCCCTTATTCGACTAGTATCGACTTTACAAGCTGAGAAGATGTCGAGAAAAGAAACATGT
This sequence comes from Olea europaea var. sylvestris, assembly GCF_002742605.1. Classification (NCBI taxonomy): domain Eukaryota; kingdom Viridiplantae; phylum Streptophyta; class Magnoliopsida; order Lamiales; family Oleaceae; genus Olea; species Olea europaea. The sequence continues at coordinate 155,189 of NW_019228188.1, forward strand.
CAAGGATATCTAGTAAGTATCTCAGGAGGGAAATAAGAGACGATAAGGGTTGAAGATGTACCAGTAGTCCGGGAATTCGTAGATGTGTTTCCAGAAGATCTATCTGGTATTCCACCTGATAGACAAGTGGAATTCACCATTGACCTAATTCCCGGGGTGGCACTAGTATCCAAGGCCCCATACCGAGTGGCCCCAAAGGAACTACAAGAATTAAAGAAGCAGTTGCAAGAACTCCTAGATATGAGCTTCATACGACCAAGTGTATCTCCATGGGGTGCGCCGGTGTTGTTTGTAAAGAAGAAAGATGGAAGCATGACGATGTACATCGATTATAGGGAGATAAATCCATTAACCATCAAGAATAAGTACCCACTCCCGAGGATCGAGGATCTGTTAGATCAACTGAAAGGAGCTAAGGTATTTTCCAAGATCGACTTACGATCGGGATGCCATCAACTGAAAGTAGAGAAAAAGGATATACCTAAGACAGCTTTTAGAACTCGATATGGACACTACGAGTTTATGGTGATGCCGTTTGGGCTAACCAATGCACCTGCAGTGTTCATAGACCTGATGAATCGAGTGTTTCATCAATACTTGGATAAGTTTGTCATAGTCTTCATCGATGACATTCTGATATATTCCTAGAGTAAGGAGCAACATGAAGAGCACTTGAGAATAGCCTTAGAGGTATTACGCAAGGAGAAGCTATAAGCCAAATTCAAGAAGTGTGAGTTTTGGCTTGAACGAGTTGGATTTCTTGGATATGTAGTTACTGCCCAAGGGATTGAAGTAGATCCAGCAAAAGTATAAGTAGTAACCAACTGGAAAGCACCAACAAATGCTGGCGAAGTACGGAGTTTTCTAGGATTGGCTAGATATTATAGGAGATTCATAAAAGGATTCTCCAAAATAGCTGGACCAATGATGTAGCTTACAAGGAAGGGAGTAAAATTCCAATGGATGGAAAAATGTGAACAAAGTTTCCAAGAACTTAAGCAGAAGTTGATATCAGCACCTGTATTAACAATACCTGAAGGTACGGAAGGGTTTGTTATATATAGCGACGTATCCAAGAGAGGATTGGGATGTGTACTAATGTAGAATGGAAAAGTGATAGCCTATGCTTCAAGACAATTGAAGAAACATGAGCAGAACTACCCGACGCATGATTTAGAACTTGCAGCAGTAGTACATACTTTGAAGATATGGTGACACTACTTGTATTGATGGAAATGTGATATCTACACAGATCACAAAAGTCTCAAGTATTTCTTCACACAGAAGGAATTGAAATGCGACAAAGACGATGGTTGGAATTGGTGAACGATTATGACTGCACTATTCACTACCATCCGGGTAAGGCTAATGTTGTGGCCGATGCTCTAAGTAGAAAATCAATGGGACAATTGATGTCACTACCCACCTCTCAAGTGGAGTTAGTCAAGGACTTGAAAAAGTTGCAAATCGAAGTGGTTACCACACCAGGACAAGTCACTACTCGTCTAGCAGCTTTAATAATTCGACCTACTCTTAGAGATTGAATTATAGAAGCACAAAATATAGACTCATTTTTGCAGAAGATTAAGAATAAAGTTGGTACCGATAAGAAAAAGGACTTTGGAGTAGCTAAGGATCAGGCACTGATATTTAGAGGAAGAATTTGCGTGCCTAAGGATGAAGCCTTGAGAAACGAGATATTGAAAGAAGCTCATTCCACCCCATACACTACACATCCCGATGGTACGAAAATGTATCGAGATCTTTGAGATACATTTTGGTGGAGAAATATGAAAAGAAGTATAGGGCTGTACGTGCAGAAGTGCATGGTATGTCAACAGGTTAAGGCAGAACACTAAAAACCAGCTGGATTGTTAAATCCACTAGATATACCTGAATGGAAATGGGAAAATATCACGATGGACTTTATGGTTGGATTCCCGAAGTCAGCAAGAGGAAATAATGCTATATGGTAGTAGTGGATCGACTAACGAAGTCAGCTCATTTTCTTCCATTGAAAATGACATTCATTTTAGACCAATTAGCACAGTTGTACATTAAAGAGGTTGTGAGATTACACGGTGTACCTATATCCGTTGTGTCTGACAGAGACCCAAGGTTCATGTCCAAATTTTGGAAAAGTCTACAGGGAGCTATGGGAATGAAGCTGAACTTTAGTACAGCATATCACCCTTAGTCCGATGGTCAGTCTAAAAGGACCATCCAAACTTTGGAAGACATGCTGAGAACATTTGTTTTGGATCTAGGAGGTAATTGGGAGTCATACTTACCTCTAGTAGAGTTCGCTTATAATAACAGTTTCCAAGCAACTATTGGAATGGCACCATACGAAGCTCTCTATGGTAGAAGATGTAGATCCCCTGTTCATTGGGATGAAGTTGGAGAAAAGAGAGTTTTAGGACCAGAAATAGTTGAAAGGACGGTCGAGGTAATCGATAAGATCCATGCAAGAATAAAGGCCGCACAAGATCGACAAAAAAGCTATGCAGATAGAAGGATGAAGGATTTAGAATTCGAAGTTAGGGATAAAGTGTTTCTGAAAGTAGCACCGATGAAAGGTGTACTTAGATTTGGAAATAAAGGCAAGCTACGACCCCGGTATATCAAACCTTTTGAGATACTTGACAAAGTTGGAAATGTGGCTTACCGACTAGCTTTGCCACCTGATTTATCAGCAGTGCACAATGTGTTCCATATATCGATGATAAAAAGTATGTACATGATCCTAATCATGTAGTGAGTTATCAAACCTTGGAGGTACAGAAAGATTTGTCGTACGAGGAACTACCAATCAAGATATTGGATCGAAAAGTGCATAAACTAAGGAATAAAGAGATTCAGCTGGTTAAGATAGAGTGGAATCATCACGGCATAGAAGAAGCCACTTGGGAAAAAGAAGAAGAAGCCAAAGACAAGTATCCAACACTATTCGCCCAATCAGAAGGTAAATTTCGAGGATGAAATTTTAATTAAGGTGTGGAGGATGTAGAACCTCAAATAATTCTAGACACCTTAGTGGCACTAAGACATGGATATTGGATGACTAAAGTATACTCCAGATTTTTAGTCTCATTTGAGACCCATTTTCGACATAGGAAATATTCGATTTGGAAAATGATATCTAAATAAAAGTTGTAGCTCTTTCAGATAGCTTTCCAACGCACTTTGAATTACCTCAATCGGATATCAGGAGAAGAAGTTATGATAGAAATACTGAAAGCTGTGCAGTGTCAACCGGACTACAACCGGTCGATTGAAACTGCCTGAAATGAAAATTCTCATTTTTCTCTAGAATTTAAATATTTATTTTCATCAATTATTTTCTCAAAGGGCCACCCACGTTTTTGGCAATAAAAACCCCACTAAATTGAAGCATTTAACCTCAAACTTAAATGGCACCCATGTTTTCTCTCTTAAATGAAATTTGACCCTTCATTTACTTTAAGTTATGGGATATTTGCCTATAAATAGAGACCTCATTTCACTCATTTTTTCTCACACCAAATGAAAGAGCTTTTACATACTAAATAAAAAGTTTCTAAGAGAGAAAAAGAGAGAGAGGAAAACTATTTTTCCTAGAAGTTTAAGAAGTGTTTTCAAGCATGAATTCTCAACGGTTTTCAAACATCCAAGGAGTGCATTTCTTTCAATGTCCAAGTTTCATCGAAGTTTTCAAAGTTTCAAAAGCATCAATCAAGGTAGGTAGAGGTGCAATGTGTTTAATCGTGTTAAGTTATAAGTTTCGATTCATGTTAATGTTTGTATGTCAAATGGTACTCCGGTACGGCATAACCCTCTATGTTGAAGAAATGTTCGTATGTCAAATGGTGCCCTCGGGTACGGCATACCCCTTCATGTCAAATGGTGCCTCCGGGTACGGCATGTATGAAAAGTTATAAAGTTAATGTTTTGAGATGTATAGTTAATCACGAATGCACCTATGACACCTATTGAGTTTTTCAACTCACGGGTTTAACCCCATCTCTAAAGATTGAAGGAATTCTACCTCGGGCACGGATGGAGGAGAAGATAGAGAGTGATGCAACGAGCCTATGAAAATCCGGTGAATAAGTGATTTGGATTTATTTTTATGAAATGTTTTCCAATGTTATTTCTTTGAAGTTCTGAATAACGCAAAATGTAAGAACAAGTTATGTTTTCTTCAAATAAATTACGTTTTGCTGTTTTGAAAAATGATTCAGTATTTTTGTTTAAAGTATTTGAAGTATTGTTATTTAAATTATTATCCGAAGATGTAAGCTTCCGCTAAAATGTATACACTTGTTACTAAACCACCGATTAAGCTAAGTAAAGTAAGTAGCATTCCGGTCCACTAGGGGTCGGGGCGTTACAAAAACTGATTGAAATTTAAACTGTCCAACAGGGTAATGTCACGTGAAAAAGTGTAAATTTAAGTGTACACCATAGTGTACATGTAGCAAGGTTCTTACCGATTGAACTTTGCTATTTGTACACTCATTTTTGACGTGTCGTTTGACACTCGCATTGTTGTCAAGTGTCAATTGGATGGGAAAAATGTTTGAAATTTAAACTATTCAACAGGGTAATGTCACGTGGCAAAGTGTAAACTAAAGTGTACACTATAGTGTACATGTGGCAACGTCCTTACCGATTGAACTTTGCTATTTGTACACTATTTTTGACACGTTGTTTGACACTTGCGTTGTTGTCAAGTGTCAATTGGATGGGAAAACTATTTTAAATTTAAACTGTCCAGTAAGGTAGTGTCACGTGGCAAAGTGTAAACTAAATTATACACCATAGTGCAAATGTTGCAAGGTTCTTATCAATTGAACATTGCTATTTGTACACTGATTTTTGACACGTTGTTTGACACTTATGTTGTAGTCATGTGTCAATGGGATGGGAAAACTATTTTAAATTTAAACTGTCCAACAGGGTAATATCATACAGCAAAGTGTAAACTAAAGTGTACACCATAGTGTACATGTGGCAAGGTCCTTACCGATCGAACTTTGCTATTTGTACACTAATTTTCGACAAATTGTTTGACACTTGCATTGTTGTCAAGTGTCAATTGGATGGAAAAATTGTGTAAAATTTAAACTGTCCAACAGGGCAATTTCATGTGGTAAAATGTAAATTAAAGGGTACACCATAGTGTACACGTCGCAAGGTTCTTACCGATTGAACTTTACTGTTTGTACACTAATTTTTGACATGTTGATTGACACTTGCATTGTTGTCAAGTTTCTATTGGATGGGAAAACTGTTTGAAATTTAAACTGTCCAAAGTGTAAATTTAAGTGTACACTATAGTGTGCATGTGGCAAAGTTCTTACTGATTGAACTTTGCTATTTGTACACTGATTTTTGACACTTGCAATGTTGTCAAGTTTCAATTGGATATGAAAACTATTTGAAATTTAAACTGTCCAACGGGTTAATGTCACGTGACAAAATGTAAACTGAAGTGTACGACGTTGTGTACATTTGGCAAGGTTCTTAGCGATTGAACTTCACTATTTGTACACTGATTTTTTGACACGTTGTCCGACACTTGCATTGTTGTCAACTGTCAATTGGATGGAAAAATCGTTTGAAATTTGAACTGTCCAATAGGGAAACGTGACGTGGTAAAATGTAAACTGAAGTGTACACCATAGTGTACATGTGGCAAGGTTCTTATCGATTGAACTTTACTACTTGTACACTGATTTTTTGACACGTTGTCCGACACTTGTATTGTTGTCAAGTTTCAATTAGATGGGAAAACTGTTTGAAATTTAAACTGTCCAATAGGAAATTGTGATGTGGCAAAGTGTAAACTAAAGTGTACATCGTAGTGTACATGTAGCAAGGTTCTTACCGATTGAACTTTGCTATTTGTAAACTGATTTTGGACACGTTGTTTGACACTTGCATTGTTGTCAAGTGTCAATTGGATGGGAAAACTGTTTGAAATTTAAACTGTCCAACAGGGTAATGTCCCAGGGTAAAGTGTAAACTAAAGTGTGTACACCATGGTGTACATGTAGCAAGGTTCTTACCGATTGAACTTTTCTATTTATACACTGATTTTTGACACGCTGTTTGACACTTGTATTGTTGTCAAGTATCAATTGGATGGGAAAACAATTTGAAATTTAAGCTGTCCAAAAGGGTAATGTCACGTTACAAAGTGTAAATTAAAGTGTACACCACAGCGTAAATGTTGCAAGGTTCTTATCGATTGAACATTGCTATTTGTTCACTATTTTTTGACACGCTGTTTGACACTTGCATTGTTGTCAAGTGTAAATTAGATGGGAAAAATGTTTGATATTTAAAATGTTCAACAAGGTAATGTCACGTGGCAAAGTGTACACCGTTGTGTAAATATAGCAAGGTTCTTACCGATTGAACTTTGCTATTTTTACACTGATTTTTGACACGTTGTTTGACACTTGCATCGCTGTCAAGTGTCAATTGAATGGGAATAGTATTTTTGACATGTTCCTCGTCACTTGCATTGTTGTCAAGTGTCAATTGGATGGGAAAATTTTTTGAAATTTAATGTGTCCAACAAGATAATGTCACGGGGCAAAGTGTAAACTAAAGTGTAAACCATAGTGTACATGCAGTAAGATCCTCACAGATTGAATTTTGCTATTTGTACACTAATTTTCGACACGTTGTTTGACATTTATAGTGTTGTCAAGTGTCAATTGGATGGGAAAACTATTTGAAATTTAAACTAGCAAACAGGTAAATATCACGTAGCAAAGTGTAAACTAAAGTTTACACCATAGTGTGCATGTAGCAAGGTCCTTACCGATTGAACTGTGCTGTTTGTACACTGATTTTTGACCCGTTGTTTGACACTTGCATTGTTGTCAAGTGTCAATTGGATGGAAAATTGTTTGAAATTAAAACTGTCCAAAAGGGTAACGACCCGTGGCAAAGTGTAAACTAAAGTGTACACCATAGTATACATGTCACAGGTTCTTTTGTATACTGATTTTTGTCACACTGTTTGACACTTGCATTGTTGTCAAGTGTCAATTGGATGGGATAATAGTTTGAAATTTAAACTGTCCAACAGGGTAATGTCACGTTGCAAAGTGTAAACTAAAGTGTACACCGTAGTGTACATGTAGTAACGTTTTTACCGATTGAACTTTGCTATTTGTACACTGATTTTTGACACGTTGTTTGACACTTACATTTTTGTCAGGTGTCAATTGTATGAGAAAACTATTTCAAATTTAAACTGTCCAACAGGATAATGTCACGTGGCAAAGTGTAAACTAAAGTGTAAACCATTGTGTACATGTAGCAAGGACCTTGCCGATTGAACTTTGCTATTTGTACTTTAATTTTTGACACGTTATTTGACACTTATATTGTTGTCAATTGTTAATTGGATGGGAAAACTGTTTGAAATTTAAACTGCCCAACAGTGTAATCTCATGTGGCGAAGTATAAACTAAAGTGTAAACCATAGTGCACATGTAGCATGGTCCTTACTGATTGAACTTTGCTATTTGTATACTGATTTTTGACACGTTGTTTGACACTTACATTGTAGCCAAGTGTCAATTGGATGGAAAAACCATTTGAAATTTAAACTGTCTAACGGGGTAATGTCACGTGGCAAAGTGTAAACTAAAGTGTACGCCATAGTGTACATGTTGCATGGTTCTTACCGATTAAACTTTGCTATTTGTATACTAATTTTCGACACGTTGTTTGACACTTACATTGTAGCCAAGTGTCAATTGGATGGAAAAACCATTTGAAATTTAAACTGTCTAACGGGGTAATGTCACGTGGCAAAGTGTAAACTAAAGTGTACGCTATAGTGTACATGTTGCATGGTTCTTACCGATTAAACTTTGCTATTTGTATACTAATTTTTGACACGTTGTTTGGCACTTGAAGCATTGTCAAGTTTCAATTAGATGGGAAAACTGTTTGAAATTTAAACTGTCCAACAAGGTAATGTCACGGGACAAAGTGTAAACTAAAGTGTACACCATAGTGTAAATGTTGCAAGGTTCTTACCGATTGAACATTGCTATTTGTATACTGATTTTTGACACGTTGTTTAACACCTGCATCGTTGTTAAGTGTCAATTGGATGACAAAATTGTTTGAAATATAAACTGTCCAACAGGGTAATGACCCGTAGCAAAGTATAAACTAAAGTGTACACCATAGTGTACCTGTCGCAAGGTTCTTGCCGATTGAACTTTACTTTTTGTACACTGATTTTTGACACGTTGTTTGACACTTACATTGTTGGCAAGTGTCAATTGGATGGGATAACAATTTGAAATTTGAATTATCCAACAGGGTAATGTCATGTGGCAAAGGGTAAAATCAAGTGTGCACCATAGTGTACATTTAGCAAGGTTCTTAACGATTTAACTTTGCTATTTGTACACTAATTTTTGACATGTTGTTTGACACTTCCATCGTTGTCAAGTGTTAATTAGATGGGAAAATTGTTTGAAATTTAAACTGTCCAACAAGGTAATGTCACGTGGCAAAGTGAAAACTAAAGTGTACAGCATAGTGCAAATGTAGCAAGGTTCTTATCGATTGAACTTTGCTATTTGTACACTGATTTTTAACACATTGTTTGACACTTGCATTGTAGTCATGTGTCAATTGGATGAAGAAGCTGTATGAAACTTAAACTATCAACCAGTGTGATGTCACGTGGCAAGGTGTAAACTAAAGTGTACACCATAGTGTACATATAGCAAGGTTCTTACCAATTGAACTTTGCTATTTTTACACTGATTTTTGACACGTTGTTTGACACTTGTATTACTGTCCAGTATAAATTAGATGGAAAAACTGTTTGAAATTTAAACTGTCCAACAGGGTAAGTCACGTGGCAAAGTGTAAACTAAAGTATACACCATAGTGTACATGTAGCATGGATCACACAGAGTGAACTTTGGCATTTGTAAACTGATTTTCGACATGTTGTTTGACACTTGCATTGTTTTCAAGTGTCGATTGGATGGGAATACTTTTTGAAATTTAAAGTATCCAATTGGGTAATGTCACTTGGCAAGCTGTAAACTAAAGTATACACCACAGTGTACATGTAGCAAGGTCCTTACCGATTGAACTTTGCTATTTGTACACTTATTTTGGACACGTCGTTTGACACTTGCATTATTGTCATGTGTCAATTAGATGGGAAAATTGTTTGAAATTTAAACTGTCCAGCAGGGTAATGTCACGTGGTAAAGTGTAAACTAAAGTATACACCATAGTGTACATGTAGCAAGGTCCTTGCCGATTGAACTTTGCTATTTGTACACTTATTTTGGACACGTCGTTTGACACTTGCATTATTGTCATGTGTCAATTAGATGGGAAAATTGTTTGAAATTTAAACTGTCCAGCAGGGTAATGTCACGTGGTAAAGTGTAAACTAAAGTATACACCATAGTGTACATGTAGCAAGGTTCTTACCGATTAAACTTCGATATTGGTACGCTAATTTATGACACATTGTTTGACACCTGCATTGCGTCAAGTCTCAATTGGATGGAAAAACTGTTTGAAATTTAAACTGTTCAACCGGGTAATGTCACGTGGCAAAGTGTTAACTAAAGTGTACACCATAGTGAACATGTGAAAAGGTTCTTACCAATTGAACTTTGCTATTTTTACACTGATTTTTGACACGTTGTATGACACTCGTATTTTGCCAAGTGTCAATTAAAAGGAAAAACTGTTTAAAATTTAAACTGTCCAGCAAGGTAGTGTCACGTGGCAAAGTGTAAACTAAAGTGTACAGCATTGTGCACAAGTCACAAGGTTCTTACCGATTGAACTTTGCTATTTGTACACTGATTTTTGACAAGTTGTTTGACACTTGCATTGTTGTCAAGTGTCAATTGGATGGGAAAACCGTTCGAAATTTTAGTTGTCCAATAGGGTAATGTCAAGTGGCAAAGTGTAAATTAAAGTGTACACCATAGTGTACATGTCGCATGGTTCTTACATATTGAACTTTGCTATTTGTACACTAATTTTTGTCACGTTGTTTGGCATTTGCATTGTTGTCAAGTGCCAATTGGATGGGAAACTGTTAGAAATTTAAACTGTCCAACATGGTAATGTCACACGGCAAAGTTTAAACTAAAGTGTACACCATACAGTACATGTGGCAAGGTCCTTACCGCTCGAACTTTGCTATTTGTACACTGATTTTCGACACATTGTTTGACACTTGCATTGTTATCAAGTGTCAATTGGATAAGAAAACCGTTTGAAATTTAAACTGTCCAACAGGGTAATGTCACATGGCACAGTGTAAGCTAAAGTGTACACCATAGTGTACATGTAGCAAGGTCTTAGGGATTGAACTTCGCTATTTGTACAGTTATTTTTGACACATTGTTTGACACTAGCATTGTTGTTAAGTGTCAATTGGATGGGAAAACTGCTTGAAATTTAAACTGTCCAACAGGGTAATGCCACATGGCAAAGTTTAAGCTAAAGTGCACGCCATACTGTACATGTAGCAAGGTCTTAGCTATTGAACTTTGCTATTTGTACACCAATTTTTGACATGTTGTTTGACACTTGTATTGTTGTCAAGTGTCAATTAGATGGAAAATAGCTCGAAATATAAACTGTCGAACAGGGTAATGTCACATGGCAAAGTGTAAATTAAAGTAGGTCCTTACCGATTGAACTTTCGTATTTGTACACTGAGTTTTGACACGTTGTTTGACACTTGCATTGTTGTCAAGTGTCAATTATATGAGAAAACTGTTTGAAATTTAAACTGTCGAACAAGTTAATGTCACATGGTAAAGTGTAAATTAACGTGTGCACCATAGTGTACATTTAGTACGGTTCTTATCGATTGAACTTTGCTATTTTGTACACTGATTTTTGACACGTTGTTTGACACATGCATCATTGCCAAGTGTCAATAGGATGGGAAAACTATTTTAAATTTAAACTGTCGAACAGGGTAATGTCATCTGGCAAAGTGTAAACTAAATTGTACACTATAGTGTAAATGTAGCAAGGTTTTTACCGACTGAACTTTGCTATTTGTACACTGATTTTTCACACATTGTTTGACACTTGCATTGTAGTCAAGTGTCAATGGGATAGGAAAACTCTTTTAAATTTAAACTGTCCAACAGGGTAACATCACGCTGTAAAGTGTAAACTAAAGTGTACACCATAGTGTACATGTGGCAAGGTCCTTACCGATCGAACTTTGCTATTTGTACACTGCTTTTCGACACGTTATTTGACACTTGTATTGTTGTCAAGTGTCAATTGGATGGGAAAATTGTTTAAAATTTAAACTATCCAATAGGGTAATGTCATGTGGCAAAATGTAAATTAAAGTGTACATCATAATGTACACGTCGCAAGGTTCTTACCGATTGAACTTTGCTATTTGTACACTAATTTTTGACATATTGTTTGACACTTGCATTGTTGTCAAGTGTCAATTGGATGGGAAAACTATTTGAAATTTAAACTGTCCAACAGGTTAATGTCACCTGGCAAAGTGTAAATTTAAGTGTACACTATAGTGTACATGTGGCAAAGTTCTTACTGATTGAACTTTGCTATTTGTACACTAATTTTTGACACATTGTTTGATACTTCTAATGTTGTCAAGTGTCAGTTGGATGGAAAAACTATTTGAAATTTAAACTGTCCGACGAAGTAATGTCACGTGGCAAAGTGTAAGCTAAAGTGTACGACGTTGTGTACATGTAGCAAGGTCTTAGCGATTGAACTTCGCTATTTGATTTTCCACACGTTGTTTGATACTTGCATTGTTGTCAAGTGTCAGTTGGATGGAAAAACCATTTGAAATTTGAACTGTCTAACAGGGTAATTACACGTGACAAAATGTATACTGAAGTGTACACCGTAGTGTACATGTGGCAAGGTTCTTCCCGACTGAAATTTGCTATTTGTACACTAATTTTTTGACACGTCTTCGACACTTATATTGTTGTCAAGTGTCAATTAGATGGGAAAATTGTTTGAAATTAAACTGTCCAACAGGGAAATGTGACGTGGCAAAGTGTAAACTAAAGTGTACACCATAGTACACATGTAGCAAGGTTCTTACCGATTGAACTTTGCTATTTGTAAACTGATTTTGGACACATTGTTTGACCCTTGCATTGTTGTCAAGTTTCAATTGGTTGGGAAAATGGTTTGAAATTTAAACTGTCCAACAGGGTAATGTCCCATGGTAAAGTATAAACTAAAGTGTGTACACCATGGTGTACATGTAGCAAGGTTCTTTCCGATTGAACTTTCCTATTTATACACTGATTTTGGAAATGTTATTTGACACTTGCATTGTTGTCAAGTATCAATTGGATGGGAAAGTAATTTGAAATTTAACATGTCCAACAGGGTAATGTCAGATGGAAAAGTGTAAATTAAAGTGTACACCACAGTGTGTATATCGCAAGGTTCTTACCGATTGAATATTGCTATTTGCTCACTGATTATTGACACACTTTTGGACAATTGCATTGTTGTCAAGTGTAAAATGGATGGGAAAAATGTTTGAAATTTAAACTGTCCAACAGGGTAATGTCACGTGGCAAAGTGTAAACCAAAGTGTACACCGTTGTGTAAATATAGTAAGGTTCTTACCGATTGAACTTTGCTATTTGTACGTTGATTTTTGACACATTGTTTGACACTTGTATTGTTGTCAAGTGTCAATTGAATGGGAAAACTATTTGAAATTTAAACTGTCCAACAGGGTAATGACCCGTGGCAAAGTGTAAATCAACGTGTACATATCGCAAGCTTCTTACCGATTGAACTTTGTTATTTGTACAGTGATTTTTGACGCGTTGTTTGACACTTGCATTGTTGTCAAGTGTCAATTGATTGAGAAAACTATTTGAAATTTAAACTGTCCAACAGCGCAATGACCTATGGCAAAGTGTAAATTAAAGTGTACACCACAGTGTACATGTCGTAAGGTTCTTATCGATTGAACTTTGCTATTTGTACACTGATTTTCGACACATTGCTCGACACTTGCATAGTTGTCAAGTGTTAATTGGATGGAAAAATGTTTGAAATTTAAACTGTCCAACAGGATAATGTCACGTGACAAAGTGTAAACCACTGTGTACTTGTAGTAAGGTCCTTACAGATTGAACTTTGCTATTTGTACACTAATTTTTGACACTTACATTGTTGTCAAGTGTCAATTAGATGGGAAAACTATTTGAAATTTAATATCCTACAGGTTAATGTCACATAGCAAAGTGTAAACTAAAGTGTACACCATAGTGTACATGTAGCAAGGTCCTTACCGATTGAACTTCGCTATTTGTACACTGATTTTTGACACGTTGTTTGACACTTGCATTGTTGTCCAGTGTCAATTTGGATGGGAAATTGGTTGAAATTTAAACTGTCCAACAGGGTAACGACCCATGGCAAAGTGTAAACTAAAGTGTACACTATAGTGTACATGTGGTAAGGTTCTTACCGTTTGAACTTTGCTATTAGTATACTAATTTTTGACACACTGTTTGACACTTGTATTGTTGTCAAGTGTCAATTGGATGGGATAATAGTTTGAAATTTAAACCGTCCAATAGAATAATGTCACGTGACAAAGTGTAAACTAAAGTGTAGACCGTAGTGTACATGTAGAAAGGTTCTTACTGATTGAACGTTGCTATTTGTACACTGATTTTTGACAAGTTGTTTGACACTTGCATTTTTCTTAGGTGTCAATTGAATGAGAAAACTGTTTCAAATTTGAACTGTCCAACAGGATAATGTCACATGGCAAAGTGTAAAACATAGTGTACATGAAGTAGGGTCCTTGCCGATTGAACTTTGCTATTTGTACACTAATTTTCGACACGTTGTTTGACACTTGCGTTGTAGTCAAGTGCCAATTCAATGGAAAAACCATTTGAAATTTAAACTGTCCAATAGGGTAATGTCACGTGGCAAAGTGTAAAATAAAGTGTATGACATAATGTACATGTAGCAAGGTTCTTACCGATTGAACTTTACTATTTGTACTTTGATTTTTGACACGTTGTTTGACACTTTCATTGTTGTCAATTGTCAATTGAACGGGAAAACTGTTTGCAATTTAAACTGCCCAAATAGGATAATCTCATGTGGCAAAGTGTAAACTAAAGTGTAAACCATAGTGCACATGAAGCAAGGTCCTTACCGATTGAACTTTGCTATTTGTACACTAATTTTCGACAGGTTGTTTGACACTTGCATTGTAGTCAAGTGCCAATTCAATGGAAAAACCATTTGAAATTTAAACTGTCCAATAGGGTAATGTCACGTGGCAAAATGTAAACTAAAGTCTATGCCATAGTGTACATGTAGCATGGTTCTTACCAATTAAACTTTGCTATTTGTACACTAATTTTTAACACGTTGTTTGACACTTGCATCATTGTCAAGTGTCAATTAGATAGGAAAACTGTTTGAAATTTAAACTGTCCAACAGGGTAATGTCACTTGGAAAAGTGTAAACTAAAGTGTACACCATAGTGTAAATGTTGCAAGGTTCTTACCGATTGAACTTTGCTATTTGTACACTAATTTTTGACACGTTGTTTGACACCTGCATTGTTGTTAAGTGTCAATTGGATGGCCAAATTGTTTGAAATATAAATTGTCCAACGAGGTAATGACCCGTAGCAAAGTATAAACTAAAGTGTACACCATAGTACCTATCACAAGGTTCTTACCTACAGAACTTTACTTTTTGTACACTGATTTTTGACACGTTGTTTGACACTTGCATTGTTGTCCAGCGTCAATTGAATGGGATAACAATTTGAAATTTAAACTGTCCAACAGGGTAATGTCACGTGGCAAAGGGTAAATTCAAGTGTGCACCATAGTGTACATTTAGCAAGGTTCTTAACGATTTAACTTTGCTATTTGTACACTGATTTTTGACATGTTATTTGACACTTCCATCATTGTCAAGTGTCAATTAGATGGAAAAATTGTTTGAAATTTAAACTGTCCAACAGGTAATGTCACGTGGTAAAGTGTAAACTAAAGTGTACACCATAGTGCAAATGTAGCAAGGTTCTTATCGATTGAACTTTACTATTTGTACACTAATTTTTGACACATTGTTTGACACTTGTATTGTAGTCAAGTGTCAATTGGATGGGAAAGCTGTATGAAACTTAGACTGTCAACCAGTGTAATGTCACGTGGCAAGGTGTAAACTAAAGTGTACACCATAGTGTACATGTAGCAAGATTCTTACCAATTGAACTTTGCTATTTGTACACTAATTTTTAACACGTTGTTTGACACATGCATTACTGTCCAGTGTCAATTAGATGGGAAAACTGTTTGAAATTTAAGCTGTCCAACAGCGTAAGTCACGTGGCAAAGTGTAAACAAAAGTATACACCATAGTGTACATGTAGCATGGATCATACAGAGTGAACTTTGTTATTTGTAAACTAATTTTGGACATGTTGTTTGACACTTGCATTGTTTTCAAGTGTCAATTGGACGGGAAAACTGTATGAAATTTAAAGTGTCCAACAGGGTAATGTCACGTGGAAAGGTGTAAACTAAAGTGTACACCACAGTGTACATGTAACAAGGTCCTTACCGATTGAACTTTGCTATTTGTAAACTGATTTTTGACACGTTGTGTGACAGTTGCATTGTTTTTAAGTGTCAATTGGATGGTAAAACTGTTTGAAATTAAAATTGTCCAATAGGATAATGACACATGGCAAAGTGTAAACTAAAGTGTACATTATTGTGTACATGTAGCAAGGTTCTTTGATTGAACTTTGTTATTTGTACTCTGATTTTTGACACGTTGTTTGATATTTGCAATGTTGTCAAGTGTTAATAAGTTGGAAAAGCTGTTTGAAACTTAAACCGTCCAACAAGGTAGTGTCACGTGGCAAAGTGTAAATTAAAGTGTACACCATAGTGTAAATGTCGCAAGGTTCTTACCGATCGAACTTTGCTATTTGTACACTGATTTTTGACACCTTGTTTGACACTTGCATTGTTGTCAAGTGTCAATTGGATGGGAAAACTATTTGAAATTTAAACTGTCCGACATGGTAATGTCACGTGGTAAAGTATAAATTAAAGTGTGCACCATAGTGTACATTTAGCAAGGTTCTTAAAGATTGAACTTTGCTATTTGTACACTGATTTTTGCCACATTTTTTGACACTTGCATCGTTGTCAAGTGTCAATTAGACGAGAAAACTGTTTGAAATTTAAACTGTTCAACAGGGTAATGTCACGTGGCAAAGTGTAAACTAAAGTGTACACCATAGTGTAAATGTTGCAAGGTTCTTACCGATTGAACTTTGCTATTTGTACATTGATTTTTGACACGTTGTTTGACTCCTGTATGGTTGTTAAGTGTCAATTGAATGGCAAAATTGTTTGAAATATAAACTGTCCAACAGGATAATGACCCGTGGCAATGTATAAACTAAAGTGAACACCATAGTGTACATGTTGCAAGATTC
This sequence comes from Olea europaea var. sylvestris, assembly GCF_002742605.1. Lineage (NCBI taxonomy): Eukaryota > Viridiplantae > Streptophyta > Magnoliopsida > Lamiales > Oleaceae > Olea > Olea europaea. The sequence goes on from NW_019228188.1 coordinate 171,733, forward strand.
TTACCGATTGAACTTCACTTTTTGTACACTGATTTTTGACACGTTGTTTGACACTTACATTGTTGTCAAGTGTCAATTGGAAGAGAAAACTGTTTGAAATTTAAATTGTAAAACAGGGTAATGACCCGTGGTAAAGTGTAAACTAAAGTATACACCATAGTGTACATGTTACAAGGTTCTTACCGATTGAACTTTGCTCTTTGTATACTGATTTTTGACACGTTGTTTGACACTTGCATTTTTGTCATGTGTCAGTTGGATGGAAAAGGTTTTTGTAATTAAAACTATCCAACAGAGTAATGTCACGTGGCAAAGTGTAAATTAAGGTGTACACAATAGTGTACATGCAGCAAGGTCTTTACCAATTGAACTTTGTTATTTTTACACTGATTCTTGACACGATGTATGACACCTGTATTGTTTTCATGTGTCAATTGGGTTGGAAAATTTTGAAATTTAAACTGTCCAATAGGGTAATTTCACGTGGCAAAATGTAAGTTAAAGTGTACACCATAGTGTACATGTAGCAATGTTCTTACTAAACGAACTTTGCTATTTCTACATTGATTTTCGACACGTTATTTGACACTTGCATTATTTTCCTGTGTCAATTAGATGGGAAAACTGTTTGAAATATAAATTGTCCAGCAGGGCAATGTCACGTGGCAAAGTGTAAACTAAAGTGTACAACACAGTGTACATGTAGCAAGGTCCTTACCGATTGAACTTTGCTATTTGTACCCCAATTTTTGACACGTTGTTTGACACTTGCATTGTTGTCCAGTGTCAATTAGATGGGAAAACTGTTTGAAATTTAAATTGTCCAACAGGGTAATGTCACGTGGCAAAGTGTAAACTAAAGTGTACATGTAGCAAGCTCCTTACCGATTGAACTTTGCTATTTGTACACTGATTTTTGACACGTTGTTTATCACTTGCATCGTTGCCAGGTGTCCATTAGATAGGAAAATTGTTTGAAATTTAAACTGTCCAACAGGGTAATGTCACGTGGCAAAGTGTAAACTAAAGTGTACACCATAGTGTAAATGTTGCAAGGTTCTTACTGATTGAACTTTGCTATTTGTACACTAATTTTTGACACGTTGTTTGACACCTGCATTGTTGTTAAGTATCAATTGGATGACAAAATTGTTTGAAATATAAACTATCCAACAGGGTAATGACCCGTGGCAAAGTATAAACTAAAGTGTACACCATAGTGTACCTGTCGCAAGGTTCTTCAAGGTTCTTACCAATTGAACTTTGCTTTTTGTACACTGATTTTTGACACGTTGTTTGACACTTGTATTGTTGTCAAGTGTCAATTGGATGGGATAACAATTTGAAATTTAAACTGTCCAACAGGGTAATGTCACGTGGCAAAGTGTAAAGTGTACACCATAGTGTACATGTAGAAAGGTTCTTACTGATTGAACTTTACTGTTTGTACACTGATTTATCACACGTTGTCAAGTGTCAATTGGATGGAAAAACTGTTTGAAATTTAAACTGTCTAGCAAGGTAGTGTTACGTTGCAAAGTGTAAACTAAAGTGTACGCCATAGTGAACATGTAGCAAGGTTCTTACCGATTGAAGTTTACTATTTGTACACTGATTTTTGACACGTTGTTTGGCACTTGCATAGTTGTCAGGTGTCAATTGGGTGGAAAAACTATTTGAAATTTAAACTGTCCAACAGAAAAATGTCACGTGGCAAAGTGTAAACTAAAGTGTGCACCGTAGTGTACATGTCGCAAGGTTCTTACCGATTGAACTTTGCTATTTGTACGTTGACTTTTGAAACGTTGTTCGACACTTGTATTGTTGTCAAGTGTCAATTGGATGGGAAAACTATTTCAAATTTAAACTGCCCGACAAGGTAAAATTACGTACCAAAGTGTAAACTAAAGTGTACACCATAGTATAGATGTGGCAAGGTCCTTACCGATTGAACTTTGCTATTTGTACACTGATTTTCGACACATTGTTTGACACTTGCATTGTTGTCAAGTGTCAATTAGATGGAAAAATTATTTGAAATTTAAACTGTCCAATAGAGTAATGTCACAGGGCAAAATGTAAACTAAAATGTACACCATAGTGTACATGTGATCGATTGAACTTTGTTATTTGTACACTAATTTTTGACACGTTGTTTGACACTTGCATTGTTGTCAAGTGTCAATTGGGTGGGAAAACTGTTTCAAATTTAAACTGTCCAACAGGGTAATATCATGTGGTAAAGTGTTAACTAAAGTGTACACCATAGTGTACATGAAGCAAGGTTCTTACCGATTAAAGTTTGCTACTTGTACATTGATTTTTGACACATTGTTCAACACTTGCATTGTTGTCAAGTGTCAATTGGATGGAAAAACTGTTTGAAAAAATTTAAACTGTCCAACAATGAAATGTCATGTGGCAAAGTGTAAACTAAAGTGTACACCATAGTGTACATATAGTAAGGTTCTTACCGATTGAACTTTTTTATTTGTACACTGATTTTTGACACATTGTTTGACACTTGCGCTGTTGTCAAGTGTCAATTAGAAGGAAAATTGTTTGGAATTTAAACTATCTAGCAAGGTAGTGTAACGTGGCAAAGTGTAAACTAAAGTGTACACTATAGTGTACATGTAGCAAAGTTCTTACCGATTGATTGCTATTTGTACACTAATTTTTGACACTTTGTTTGACACTTTCGTTGTTGTCAAGTGTCAATTGGATGGAAAAACTGTTTGAAATTTAAATTGTCCAATAGGGTAATGAAACATGGCAAAGTGTAAACTGAAGTGTACACCATAGTGTACATGTGGCAATGTTCTTACCGATTGAACTATGCTATTTGTACATTGATTTTGGACATGTTGTTTGGCACTTGTGTTGTTGTCAGGTGTCAATTAGATGGAAAAATTGTTTGAAATTTAAACTGTCCAACAGGGTACTATTACGTGGTAAAAAGTAAACTAAAGTGTACACCATAGTGTATGTGTAGCATGGTTCTTACCGATTGAACTTTGCTATTTGTACAGTGATTTTGTACACGTTATTTGATACTTGCATTGTTGTCAAGTGTCAATTGGATGGGAAAATTGCTTGAAATTTAAACTGTCCAACAGGGTAATGTCACATGGCAAGGAGTAAATTAAAGTGTACACCATATTGGAGATGTAGCAAGGTTCTTTCTGATTGAACTTTGCTATTTGTACATTGATTTTTAACATGTTGTTTAACACTTGCATTGTTGTCAAGTATCAATTGATGACAAAATTGTTTGAAATTTAAACTATCCAACAAGGTAATGTCACGTGGAAAAGTGTAAACTAAAGTGTACACCATAGTGTACATGTGGCAATGTTCTTACCGATTGAACTTTGCTGTTTGTTGTGAAACTGTCCAACAGGATAATGTCATGTGGAAAAGTGTAAACTAAAGTGTACACCATAGTTTACAAGTAGCAAGGTTCTAATCGATTGAACTTTGGTATTTGTACACTGATTTTTGACAAGTTGTTCGACACTTGGATTGTTGTCAAGTTTCAATTGGATGGGAAAACTGTTTGAAATTTAAACTGTCCAGCATGGTAATGTCACGTAGTAAAGTGTACACCATAGTGTACATGTAGCAAGGTCCTTACCAATTGAACTTTACTATTTGAAAACTGCTTTTTGACACGTTTTTCGACACTTGCATTGTTGTCAAGTGTCAATTAGATGGAAAAACTGTTTGAAATTTAAACTGTCCAATTGGGTAATGTCACGTGGCAAAGTATAAACAAAAGCATACACCATAGTGTAGATGTAGCAAGGTTCTTACCGATTGAACTTTGCTATTTGTACACCGATTTTTGACACGTTGTTTGATAGTTGCATTATTGTCAAGTTTCAATTAGATGGAAAGACTATTTGGAACTTAACACGTGGCAAAGTGTAAACTAAAGTGTACACCTTAGTGTACATGTCCTAAGGTTCTTACCGATTGAACGTTGCTATTTGCAAACTGGTTTTTGTCACGTTTTCTGTCATTTGCATTGTTGTCAAGTATCAGTTGGATGGGAAAATTGTTTGAAATTTATACTATCCAACAGGGTAATGTCACGTGATAAAGTGTAAACTAAGGTGTACACCATAGTGTACATGTGGAAAGGTCCTTACCAATTGAACTTTGCTATTTGTACACTGATTTTGGATACTTTGTTCCACACTTACAATGTTGAAAAGTGTTAATTGGGTGGAAAAATTGTTTAAGATTTAAACAGTCCAATAGTATAATGTCACGTGGCAAAGTGTAAATTAAAGTGTACACCATAGTATACAAGTAGCAAGGTCCTTACCGATTGAACTTTGCTATTTGTACACTGATTTTCAACACGTAGTTTGACACTTGCATTGTTATCAAGTGTCAATTGGATGGAAAAATTGTTTGAAAGTTAAACTTTCCAACAGGGCAATGTCACGCAGCAAAGTTTAAACTAAAGTGTACACCATAGTGTACATGTCGCAAGATTCTTATCGATTGAACTTTGCTGTTTGTACACTGATTTTTGATACTTTGTTCAACATGTACATTGTTGACAAGTGTCAATTGGGTGGGAAAATTGTTTAAAATTTAAACAGTCCAATAGGGTAATGTCACTTGGCAAAGTGTAAACTAAAGTGTAGACCATAGTGTACATGTAGCAAGGACCTTTCCGATTGAACTTTGCTATTTGTACACTGCTTTTTTAACACTTGCATTATTTTCAAGTGTCAATTGGATGGAAAAACTGATTGAAAGTTAAACTATCGACAAGTGTCAATTAGGTGGGAAAACTGTTTAAAATTTAAATTGTCCAATAGTGTAATGTTACGTCGCAAAGTGTAAACTAAAGTGTACACCATAGTGTATATGTAGCAAGGTCCTTACCAATTGAACTTTGCTTTTTGTACATTGATTTTCGACACGTTGTTTGACACTTGCATTGTTGTCAAGTGTCAATTGGATGGGAAAACTGTTTGAAAGTTCAACTGTCCAACAGGGTAATGTCACGTGGAAAAGTGTCAATTAAAGTGTACACCATAGTGTACATGTAGCAAGATTCTTACCAATTGAACTTTACTGTTTGTACACTGATTTTTGATACTTTGTTCGACACTTACATTGTTGACAAGTGTCAATTGGGTGGGAAAATTGTTTAAAATTTAAACAGTCCAACAGGGTAATGTCACGTGACAAAGTGTATACTAAAGTGTACACCAAAGTGTACACCATAGTGTACATGTGGCAAGGACCTTACCGATTGAACTTTGGCTATTTGTAAATTGATTTTTGACACTTTGTTCGACACTTGCATTGTTGTCAAGTGTCAATTGGTTGGGAAAACTGTTTAAAATTTAAAGAGTCCAATAGGGTAATGTCACGTGACAAAGTGTGAACTAAAGTGTACACTATAGTGTACATGTAGCAAGCCTCTTACCGATTGAAATTTGCTATTTGTACACTAATTTTCGATGCGTTGTTTAACACTTGCATTGTTGTCAAGTGTCAATTGGATGGAAAAACTGTTTGAAGGCTAAACTATTCAACAGGGTAATGTTACGTGGCAAAGTGTAAACTAAAGTGTACACCACAGTGTACATGTAGCAAGATTCTTACCAATTGAACTTTGTTGCTTGTGCACTGATTTTTGATACTTTGTTGCAACACTTACATTGTTGACAAGTGTCAATAGGGTGGGAAAATTGTTTAAAATTTAAACAGTCCGATAGGGTAATGTCACGTGATAAAGTGTGAACTAAAGTGTATACCTTAGTGTACATGTAGCAAGGTTCTTATCGATTGAAATTTGCTATTTGTACACGGATTTTTGACGCGTTGTTTGACACTTACATTCTTGTTAAATATCAATTGGATGGGAAAACTGTTTGAAATTTAAACTCCTCGATAGGGTAACGTCACGTGGCAAAGTGTAAACTAAAGTGTACACCATAATCAACTTGTCGCAAGGTTCTTACCGATTGAACTTTGCCATTTGAACATTGATTGTTTACACGTTGTTTGTCACTTGCATTGTTGTCAAGTGTCAATTGGATGGGAAAACTATTTGAAATTTAAACTATTCAATAGGGTAATATCACGTGGGAAAGTGTAAACTAAAGTGTACAACATAGTGTACATGTGGCAAAGATCTTACCGATTGAACTTTGCCATTTGTTGTCAAACTGTCCAACAGGATAATGCTACGTGGCAAAGTGTAAACTAAAGTGTGCACCATAGTGTGAAAGTAGCAAAGTTCTTACCGATTTAACTTTGCTATTTGTACACCAATTTTTGACACGTAGTTCGACACTTGCATTGTTGTCAAGTCTCAATTAGATCGAAAAAGTGTTTGAAATTTAAACGTCCAGCAGGGTAATGTCACGTGCCAATGTGTAAACAAAAGTATACACCATAGTGTAGATGTAGCAAGGTTCTTACCAATTGAATTTTGCTATTTGTACACTGATTTTTGACACGTTGTTTGACAGTTGCATTGTTGTCAAGTGTCAATTCGATGGAAAAACTGTTTGGAATTTAAACAGTCCAGCAAGGTAGTGTCATGTGGCAAGGTGTAAACTAAAGTGTATACCATAGTGTACATGTCGCAAGGTTCTTACCGATTGAACTTTGCTATTCATAAACTAATTTTTGACACATTTTTTCACACTTGCATTGTTGTCAGTGTCAGTTGGATGGAAAAATTGTTTGAAATTTAAACTGTCCAACATAGTAATGTCACGTGGCAAAGTGTAAACTAAAATGTACACCATAGTGTACATGTAGCAAGGTCATTACTGATTGAACTTTACTATTTGTAAACTGATTTTTGACACGTTGTTCGATACTTGCACTATTTTCAAGTGTCAATTAGATGGGAAAATTGTTTGAAATTTAAACTGTCCAACAGGGTAATATCACGTGGTAAAGTGTAAACAAAAGTTTACACCATAGTGTAGATGTAGCAAGGTTCTTTGATAGATGCATTGTTGTCAAAAGTCAATATGATGGAAAAATAGTTTGGAATTTAAATTGTCCAGCATGGTATTGTCACGTGGCAAAGTGTAAACTAAAGTGTACGCCATAGTGTACATGTAGCAAGGTTCTTACCGATTGAACTTTGCTATTTGTGCACTGATTTTTGACACGTTGTTGGACACTTGCATTTTTTGTCAAGCATCAACTGTGTGGAAAAATTGTTTGAAATTAACTGTCCAATAGGGTAATTCACATGACAAAGTGTAAACTAAAGAATACACCATAGTGTACATGTCGCAAGGCTCTTACCGATTGAACTTTGCTATTTGTACATTAATTTTTGACATGTTGTTCGACACTTGTATTGTTGTCAAGTGATAATTGGATGGGAAAATTGTTTAAAATTTAAACTACCTGATAAGGTAATGTCACGTGGCAAAGTGTAAACTAAAGTGTACACCAAAGTGCACATGTGGCGAGGTCCTTACCGATTGAACTTTGCTATTTGTACACTGATTTTCGACACATTGTTTGACAGTTGCATTGTTGTCAAGTGTCAATTGGATGGAAAACTGTTTGAAATTTAAACTGTCCAATAGAGTAATGTCACAGGGCAAAGTGTAAACTAAACTGTACACCATAGTGTACATGGAGCAAGGTTCTTACCAATTAAAGTTTGCCACTTGTACATTGATTTTTGACACGTTGTTCAATACTTGCATTGATGTCAAGTGTCAACTGGATGGGAAAACTGTTAGAAATTTACACTGTCCAACAAGGAAATGTCACGTAGCAAAGTATAAACTAAAGTGCACACCATAGTGTACATGTGGCAAGGTCCTTACCGATTGAACTTTGCTATTTGTGCATTGATTTTCGACACATTGTTTGACACTTGCATTGTTGTCAAGTGTCAATTGGATGAAAAACTGTTTGAAATTTAAACTGTCCAATAAGGTAATGTCACGTGATAAAGTGTAAATTAAAGTGTACACCACACTGTACATGTTGCAAGGTTCTTACTGATTGAACTTTGTTATTTGTTCACTGATTTTTGATACATTATTTGACACTTGCATTGTTGTTAAGTGTCAATTAAATGGGAAAACTGTTTGAAATTTAAACTGTTCAGCAGCGTAGTGTCACGTGGTAAAGTGTAAACTAAAGTGTACACCGTAGTGTACGTGTTACAAGGTTCTTACCGATTGAACTAAGCTATTTGTACACTAATTTTTGACACGTTTGGCACTTGCATTGTTGTCAAGGGTCAATTGGATGGGAAAACTGTTTGAAATTTAAACTGTCCAACGGGGTAATATCATGTGGTAAAGTGTAAATTAAAGTGTACACCATAGTGTACATGTAGTAAGGTTCTTACCGATTGAGCTTTCTTATTTATACACTGATTTTTGACACGTTGTTTGACACTTGTGTTGTTGTCAAGTGTCAATTAGATGGAAAAACTGTTTGGAATTTAAACTTTCCAGCAAGGTAGTGTAACGTCGCAAAGTGTAAACTAAAGTGTACACCATAGTGTACATGTAGTAAGGCTCTTACCGATTGAACTTTGCTATTTGTAAACTTATTTTTGACACGTTGTTCGACACTTGCATTGTTGTCAAGTGCCAATTGGATGGGAAAACTGTTTGAAGTTTAAACTGTTCGACAAGTAATGTCACGTGGCAAAGTGTAAGTTAAAGTGTACACCATAGTGTACATGTAGCAAGGTTCTTACCGATTGAACTTTGCTATTTGTACACTGATTTTTGATATGTTGTTTGACAGTTGCGTTGTTGTCAAGTGTCAATTGGATGGGAAAACTGTTTGAAATTTAAGCTGTCCAACAGGATAATGTCACGTGGCAAAGAGTAAACTAAAGTGTACACCATAGTATACATGTAGCAAGGTCCTTACCAATTGAACTTTGCTATTTGTACACTGATTTTTGACACGTTGTTTGACACTTGCATTGTTGTCTAGTGTCAATTTGATGGGAAAACTATTTGAAATTTAAACTATCCAATAGGGTAATAACACATGACAAAGTGTAAACTAAAGTGTACACCATAGTGTACATGTGGCAAGGTTTTTACCGATTGAACTATGCTATTTGTACACTAATTTTGGACACGTTGTTTGACACTTGCATTGTTGTCATGTGTCAATTAGATGGGAAATGATATGAATCAAGGCGCGTCAACAACCAAGACAACTCAAGTGTCAAGTCACCGAAAGGATCTGTTGATCGTCGAAGGTGGACCGATGATGCGATCGAGGATGAAGCAAGTGAAAGAAATGATGGGATTACTCATCAAGCAAGTCAATGAAGACACAATGTTCGGGGCGCAAAATGGAGCAAGTTTCATGTTGGAGTCGAAGGTCGAAAGGACTTGGATCAACGTGATAAAGACGGAAGAAAATGAAGCTGAAGATTGTTCCATGCGACCGCATGGTTAAACAACCTATGCGGTCGCATAGATGGCCTCTGGGATAATATTGGGAGTAGGGGCTTGTTCTATGCGACTGCATAGATTAACACTATGCAGCCGCATAGAACAAAAACATGAAAAAAAATTCATTTTTAAAATTTTTTTCCGAATTTCTTAGTTTCGATAGAATTCCTATGAAATCAAATTATTACCATAATTTGATGGGTTTTGGACGTTTTTACTCATTAGTATAAATAGGAGAATATTTTTCGTTGTAAGGACTTTTGCTTGAATATTATTATAGAGAGAGAATTTGTTCTTTCAATTTCTTATTTTTCTTGAACAATCTTGGAACTTATCAAGATTCAATTTCTTGTGGCGTTATAAACAATCTGATTGTGGGTTCTTTTAATTGTAATCAAGGGGTTTTAGGTTCTTTGCTAATCTAGGGTTTCTTGGTTCAATTCTTGGGGTTCAAGATCCAAAACTGGGTTAGTATTGGCGTTCTTGGGTTCCGTATCAATCTCGTTGTGGGTTTCATAGTTTCCATTGCTATGGGGTTCGTATCAGGAAAACTGTTTGAAATTTAAACTGTCCAACAGCGTATTGTTACGTGGTAAAGTGTAAACTAAAGTGTATACCATAGTGTACGTGTAGCATGGTTCTTACTGATTGAACTTTGCTATTTGTACACTTTTTTATGACACGCTGTTTAAGACTTGCATTGTCGTTAAATGTTAATTAGATGGGATAACGATTTAAAATTTAAACTGTCCAGTAGGGTAGTGTCATGTGGCAAAGTGTAAACTAAAGTGTTTGCCATAGTGTACATGTCGCAAGGTTCTTACCGATTGAACTTTACTATTTGAAGTATTTTTGACACGTTGTTTGACACTTACATTGTTGTCAAGTGTCAATTGGATGGATAAATTGTTTGAAATTTAAACTGTCCAACAGGATAATGTCACTTGGCAAGGTGTAAATTAAAGTGTATACCGTATTGTACATGTAGCAAGATTCCTACTGATTGAACTTTGCTATTTGTGCATTGATTTTTAACATGTTATTTAACACTTGCATTGTTGTCAAGTGTCAATTGGATGGGAAAACTGTTTGACATTTAAAATGTCCAACAAGGTAATGTCACGTACGAAAGTGTAAACTAAAGTGTACACCATAGTGTACATAAGGTAAGGTTTTTACCGATTGAACTTTGATGTTTGTTGTGAAACTGTCCAACAGAGTAATGTCATGTGGCAAAGTGTAAACTAAAGTGTACACCATAGTGTACGAGTAGCAAGGTTCTAATCGATTGAACTTTGCTATTTGTACACTGATTTGTGACACGTTGTTCGACACTTGCATTTTTGTCATGTTTCAATTGGATGGGAAAATTGTTTGAAATTTAAACTGTGAAACATGGGAATGTCAAGTGGCAAAGTGTAAACTAAAGTGTACACCATAGTGTACATGTAGCAAGGTCCATACCGATTGAACTTTGCTATTTGTAAACTGATTTATGACACATTGTTCGACACTTGCATTGTTGTCAAGTGTCAATTAGATGGGAAAACTGTTTGAAATTTAAACTGTCCAACAAGGTAACGTCATGTGGCAAAGTGTAAAAAAAAGTATACACGTTAGTGTGCATGAGGAAAGGTCCTTACCGATTGAACTTTGCTATTTGTACACTGATTTTGGACACATTGTTCGACACTTACAATGTTGAAAAGTGTCAATTGGGTGGGAAAATAGTTAAAAATTTAAATAGTCCAATAGTGTAATGTCACGTGGCAAAGTGTAAACTAAAGTGTACACCATAGTGTACATATAGCAAGGTCCTTACCGATTGAACTTTGCTATTTGTACCCTAATTTTCGACACGTTGTTTGACACTTGCATTGTTGTCAAGGGTCAATTGGATGGGGAAATTGTTTGTAAGTTAAACTGTTCAATAGGATAATGTCACGTGGCAAAGTGTAAACTAAAGTGCACACCACAGTGTACATGTAGCAAGATTCTTACCGATTGAACTTTACTTTTTGTACACTGATTTTTGATACTTTGTTTGACACTTGCAATGTTGACAAGTGTCAATTGGGTGGGAAAACTGTTTAAAATTTAAACAGTCCAACAGGGTAATGTCACGTGGGAAAGTGTAAATTAAAGTGTACACCATAGTGTACATGTAGTACGGTCCTTACCGATTGAACTTTGCTATTTGTACACTGATTTTCGACATGTTGTTTAACACTTGCATTGTTGTCAAGTGTCAATTGGATGGGAAAGCTGTTTTAAAGTTAAACTGTCTAACAGGGTAATGTCACGTGGCATAGTGTAAACTAAAGTGTACACCATAGTGTACATGTAGAAAGATTCTTATCGATTGAACTTTGTTGTTTGTACAATTATTTTTTATACTTTTTTTGACACTTACATTGTTGACAAGGGTCAATTGGGTGGGAAAACTGTTTAAAATTTAAACAGTCTAACAGGGTAATGTCACATGGAAAAGTGTAAACTAAAGTGTACACCAAAGAGTACATGTGGCAAGGCCCTTACCGATTGAACTTTACTGTTTGTAAATTGATTTTTGACACTTTGTTCGACACTTGCATTGTTATCAAGTGTCGATTGAATGGGAAAACTGTTTAATATTTAAACAGCCCAACAAGGTAATGTCACGTGACAAAGTATGAACTAAAGTGTACACCATAGTATACATGTAGCAAGGTTCTTACCGATTAAAATTTGCGATTTGTACACTGATTATCGACGTGTTGTTTGACACATACATTGTTGTCAAGTGTCAATTGGATGGGAAAACTGTTTGAAATTTAAACTGCTCGACAGGGTAATGTCACGTGGCAAAATGTATACTAAAGTGTACACCATAGTCTACTTGTGGTAGGGTTCTGGGGTTCGCATCAAGAGATTTAATTAATTTCTCAATTGGGAGTTATAGTGACAAAGTAGTATGTGATGTAATGCCTATGCATGTGGGTCATATCTTGTTAGAAAGACCATGACAATATGATATAAGGGTCACACAAGATGGATATAGGAATCATTATAGCTTTGTCAAGGATGGGAAGACTATTACTCTTGCACCATTAACACCGGCACAAGTGTATGGAGATCAAATCAAGCTGAAAAGTGAGGAAGATGAGAGAATAAGAGAGTCAGGCAGAAGGAAAGGCAATAGTGAAACCATCAATAAGAGAAAAAATAGTGAGGTGGCTGAGAGTGGAGAAAAGAGAGAGAAGCCACATGAGCAGAGAGAAAAGGAGTCAGTTGAGAGGAGAGAAAAAGAGTCAGCTAAGAGGAGAGAAAAGCCAAAGGTCAACTTCTATGCAGAAGAGAGTGAGTTGAAAAGGACTATGAGCGATAATAGGCAAATGATATTGTTAGTGTACAAGGAGTCCCTCCTTAATTTTGAGGATTCTAACACATCCCTCGCTAGTTTGGTTAAGTCTTTATTGCAGGAGTTCGACGATGTGTTTCCCGAGGAGATGCCAAGTGGATTGCCACCAATCAGAGGCATTAAGCACCAGATTGACTTTGTACCCGGAGCTGTCATACCGAATCGACCAGCTTATCGAAGTAATCCCGAGGAGATGAAGGAGCTTCAAAAGCAAATGGAGAAGTTGATGAGCAAAGGTTATGTCAAGGAGAGCATGAGTCCATGTGCTGTACCTATTTTGCTGGTGCCTAAGAAGGACGGGACTTGGAGAATGTGCGTAGATTGTCGAGCTATCAACAATATCACGGTAAAGTATCGTCACCCAATACCTAGGCTAGATGATATGCTTGATGAGTTGCATGGTGCTTGCATTTTTAGTAAAATTGATCTTAAGAGTGGGTATCATCAAATTCGCATGCGGGAGGGTGATGAATGAAAAATGGTATTTAAGACTTAGTATGGATTGTATGAATGGTTAGTTATGCTGTTTGGACTCACTAATGCACCAAGCACTTTTATGCATTTAATGAACCATGTTTTACATGCTTTTATTGGGAAATTTATAGTAGTTTATTTTGATGACATCTTAATCCATAGCAAAAACCTAGATGAGCATTTAGAACATTTAAATTGTGTGCTTGTTGTGTTGCAACATGAACAACTGCATGCTAATTTCAAAAAGTGCACATTTTCATGGATAGAGTTGTTTTCCTAGGATTTGTGGTTAGTGCTAACGAGGTGGAAGTTGATGAAGAAAAGATAAAAGCTATAAAAGAATGGCCAACACCTAAGACTATAACTGAAGTTTGGAGTTTTCATGGATTGGCTAGTTGTTATAGGCGATTTGTAAGAGATTTTAGTACCATCACCACACCGTTGACTAAAATAGTAAAGAAGAGTGTAGGTTTCCATTGGGGAGAATCTCAAGAAATTGCATTTAACACAATTAAGGATAAGCTATGTAAAGCACCTGTTTTGGCATTATCAAATTTTGATAAAACATTCGAGGTTGAGTGTGATGCATCAGGAATAGGTATAGGAGCAGTGTTAATGCAGGAAAGGAGCTGTATTCACTTGTTCGAGCATTGGAGACTTAGCAGCACTACTTATGGCCAAAGGAATTCGTGATACACACCGATCATGAATCTTTAAAGCATTTGCGAGGTCAAGGTAAGTTGAAAAAAATACATGCGAGATGGATGGAGTTTATCGAGACAGTTCCCTACGTCATCAAGTACAAACAAGGTAACGAAAATATAGATGCTGATGTGTTGTCTCGAAGGTATGTGCTTTTAAATTCATTAAGTACTAAATTACTTGGTTTTGAACATATTAAGGGCATGTACGAATCTGATTGTGATTTTTCTAGTATTTATGCTTCATGTGACAAAGGTGCATTTGATAAATTCTATAGGCATAATGGATATTTGTTTAGGAAAGATAAGTTGTGCATTCCTAATTGTTCTTTGCGTGAATTATTGGTAAGGAAAGCACATGGGGGTGGTTTAATGGGACACTTCGGGGTTCAAAAGACTTTAGACATGTTAGGGTAACATTTTTATTGGCCTAAAATGCGACATGACATAGAACAAATATGTGGAAAGTGCATAACTTGTAAAAAGGCTAAGTCTAAGGTTCAACCCCATGGTTTGTATACTCTTTTGCCTGTATCTAGTAAACCTTGGGTAGACATATCTATGGACTTTGTGTTAGGTTTGCCTAGGACAAAAAGGGGTCGGGATTCAATATTTGTAGTGGTTGATAGGTTTAGTAAGATCACGCACTTCATACTATGTCATAAAACTAACGATGCTATTAATATTGTAGACTTATTCTTTAGGGAAATAGTACGTTTACATGGAGTACCTAAAAGTATAGTGTCTAATAGGGACGTGAAGCTTTTGAGTCATTTTTGGCATGTTCTGTGGAGTAAGTTAGGAACTAAGTTATTATTTTCTAAACTTGTCACCCACAAATAGATGGACAAACTGAGATAGTTAATCGAACTATGACTCAACTACATAGGACAGTGATCAATAAAAATTTGAAATCATGGGAAGAGTGTTTACCGTTTATAGAGTTTGCATATAATCGAGCTACAAATTCTACTACTTCGTTTTCTCCTTTTGAAATTGTTTATGGTTTTAATCCACTAACACCTATGGATTTAATGCCTTTGCCTGTGCATGAACGAGGTAGCTTGGATGGGAAACAAAAAGCCGAGATGGTGAAAACACTCCATGAAAAGGTCAGGATGCAAATCGAAGAGAAAGGAAAGCTGATTGCATCAAAAGTAAATAAAGGAAGAAGACGCGTTACATTTGAGCTTGGAGATTGGGTCTGGGTGCATTTCAAAAAAAGAGCATTTTCTAGAACAGAGGAAGTCAAAATTGCAACCACGAGGCGATGGACCGTTTCAAATCATCGAGAGGATCAATGACAATGCATACAAAGTGGATTTACCTGGTGAGTATAATGTTTTAGCTGCTTTTAATGTCTCTAATCTTTCTCTTTTTGATGCAGGTTCAGATTCGAGAACGAATCCTTTCGAAGAGGGAGGGGATGATATGAATCAAGGTACATCAACAACCAAGACAACTCAAGCGTCAAGTCACGGGAAGGATCCTTGATCGTCGAAGGTGGACCGATGACGCGATCGAGGATGAAGTAGGTGAAAGAAGCAATGGGATTGCTCGTCAAGCAAGTCAATGAAGTCACAATGTTCGGGGCACAAAATGGAGTAACTTTTATGTTCGGGTCGAAGGTCGAATCAACTTGGATCAATTTGTTTTCAAGCGACAAAACCGGAGGCTGAAAATAAGCCTATGCAGCCGCACAGGCAAAACACCATGCGGCCAGACGGTGGCATACCGAAAATCAAGATGGCATTTCTTGTTGAACCATGCGACCGCATGTAAATACACAATGCGGCTGCACAAGCCAAAAATTTGGCAAATTTTCCAATTTTGGCCGAATTTCCTAGTTTCGATCGAATTCTTATGAAATCGAATTCTTACCATAATTTGATGGGTTTTGGACGTTTTTACTCATTAGTATAAATAGGAGAATACTTTTCATTGTAAGGACTTTTGCTTGAATAATATTATAGAGAGAGAATTTGTTCTTTCAATTTCTTGCTCTTCTTGAACAATCTTGGAACTTATCAAGATTCAATTTCTTGTGGCGTTCTAAACAGTCAGATTGTGGGTTCTTTTAATTGTAATCAAGGGGTTTTAGGTTCTTCGCTAATATAGGGTTTCTTGGTTCAATTCTTGGGGTTCAAGATCCAAAACCAGGTTAGTATTGGCGTTATTGGGTTCCGCATCAATCTCGTTGTGGGTTTCGTAGTTTCCATTGCTATTGGGATTCGCATCACTATCCAATGGCGTAATGTTACGTGGTAAAGTGTAAACTAAAGTGTGTACACCATAGTGTACATGTAGCAAGGTTCTTACCAATTGAACTTTGCTATTCATACACTGATATTTGGCACATTGTTTGACACTTGCATTGTTGTTAAGTGTCAATTGGATGGGAAAACTGTTTGAAATTTAAACTGTCCAACAGGGTAATATCACGTGGTAAAGTGTAAACTTAAATGTACACCATAGTGTACATGTAGAAAGGTTCTTGCGGATCGAACTTTGCTATTTTTACACTGATTTTTGACACATTGTTTGACACTTGCATTGTTGTCAAGTGTCAATTAGATTGGAAAACTGTTGTAAATTTAAACTGCCCAACAAGGTAATGTCACGTGGCAAAGTGGAAAGTAAATTGTACACCATAGTATACATGTAGAAAGGTTCTTACCGATTGAACTTTGCCATTTGTACACTGATTTTTGACACGTTGTTTGACACTTGCATTGTTCTCAAGTGTTAATTGGATGGAAAAACTGTTTGAAATTTAAACTGTCCAACAGGGTAATGTCACGTGACAAAGTGTAAACTAAAGTGTACAGCATAGTGTACATGTAGAAAGGTTCTTACGGATCGAACTTTACTATTTGCACACTGATTTTTGATACGTTGTTTGACACTTGCATTGTTGTCAAGTGTCAATTAGATGGGAAAACTGTTATAAATTTAAACTGCCCAACAAGGTAATGACACGTGGTAAAGTTTAAACTAAAGTGTACACCATAGTGTATATATAGAAAGATTCTTACCGATTGAACTTTGCAATTTGTACACTAATTTTTGACACGTTGTTTAACACTTGCATTATTGTCAAGTGTTAATTGGATGGAAAAACTATTTGAAATTTAAACTGTCCAACAGGGTAATGTCACGTGGCAAAGTGTAAATTAAAGTGTACACCATAGTGTACATGTAGAAATGTTCCTATGGATCAAACATTGCTATTTGTACACTGATTTTTGGCACATTGTTTGACACTTGCATTGTTGCAAGTGTCAACTAGATGGGAAAACTGTTTGAAATTTAAACCGTCCAACAGGGTAATTTCATGTGCCAAAGTGTAAACTAAAGTGTACACCATAGTGTACATGTCGCAAGGTTCTTACTGATTGAACTTTGCGATTTGTAAACTGATTTTTGACACATTGTTTGACACTTGCATTATTGTCCAGTGTCAACTGGATGGGAAAACTGTCTTAAATTTAAACTGTCTACCAGGGTAATGTCATGTGGCAATGTGTAAACTAAAGTGTACACCATAGTGTACATGTAGCAAGGTTGTTATCGATTGAACTTTGCTATTTGTACACTAATTTTTGACACGTTGTTTGACACTTGCATTGTTGTCAAGTGTCAATTGGATTGGAAAACTATTTGAAATTTAAACTGTCCAATAGGGTAACGTCACGCGGCAAAGTGTAAACTAAAGTGTGTACACCGTAATTTACATGTAGCAAGGTTCTTACCTATTGAACTTTGCTATTTGAACACCGACTTTTGACACGTTGTTTGACAGTTGCATTATTATCAAGTGTCAATTGGATGTGAAAAATGTTTGAAATTTAAACTGTCCAACAGGGTAATGGTACGTGGCAAAGTGTAAACTAAAATGTACACCATAGTGCACATGTAGAAAGGTTCTTACGGATCAAACTTTGCCATTTCTACACTGATTTTTAACGCGCTGTTTAACACTTGCATTGTTGTCAAGTGTCAATTGGATGGGAAAACTGTTTTAAATTTAAACTGTCCAACAGGGTAATGTCACGTGGCAAAGTGTAAACTAAAGTGTACACCATAGTGTTCATGTGGCAAGGTCTTTACCGATTGAACTTTGCTAGTTGTACACTAATTTTTCACATGTTGTTTGACACTTGCATTGTTGTCAAGTGTCAATTGGATGGGAAAAATTTTTGAAATTTAAACTGTCCAACAGGGTAATGTCATGTGGTAAAGTGCAAACTAAAGTGTACTCCATAGTGTACATGTAGAAAGGTTCTTACTGATTGAACTTTGCCATTTGTACATTAATTTTTGACACACTTTTTGACACTTTCGTTGTTGTCAATTGTCAAATGGATGGGAAAACTGTTTGAAATTTAAATTGTCCAATAGGGTAATGTCACCTGGCAAAATGTAAACTATAGTGTACACCATAGTAGACATCTAGCAAGGCTCTTACCGATCGAACTTTACGATTTGTACATTGATTTTTGACTCGTCGTTTGACACTTGCATTGTCGTCACGTATCAATTGGATGGAAAAACTATTTGAAATTTAAACGTCCATCAGGGTAATGTCACGTGGCAAAGTGTAAGCTAAAGTGCGTACAACATAGTGTACATGTAGCAAGTTTCTTACCGATTGAACTTTGCTATTTGTACACTGATTTTTGACTTGCTGTTTGACACTTGCATTGTTGTCAAGTGTGAATTGGATGGGATAACTATTTGAAATTTAAACAGTCCAACAGGGTAATACCACGCGGCAAAGTGCAAACAAAAGTGTACACTATAGTGTACATGTAGATAGGTTCTTACGGATCGAACTTTGCTATTTGTACACTAATTTTTGACACGTTGTTTGACACTTGCAATGTTGTCAAGTGTCAACTGGATGGGAAAACTCTTTGAAATTTAAACTGTCCAACAGGGTAATGTCATGTGGCAAAGTGTAGACTATAGTGTATACCATAGTGTACATGTAGCAAGGTTCTTACCGATTGAACTTTACTATTTGTGCACTGATTTTTGACACGTTTCACACTTGCATTGTTGTCTAGTATCAATTGGATGGGAAAACTGTTTGAAATTTAAGCTGTCCAATAGGGTAATGTCACCAGGCAAAGTTTAAACTAAAGTGTGTACACCGTAGTGTACATGTAGCAAGGTTCTTACCTATTGAACTTGGCTATTTGTACGTTGATTTTGACACGTTGTTTGACACTCGCATTGTTGTCAAGTGTCAATTGGATGGAAAAACTATTTGAAATTTAAACAGTCCAACAGGGTAATGTTACGCGGTAAAGTGTGAACTAAAGTGTAAACCATAGTGTGCATGTAGAAAGGTTCTTACCGATTGAACTTTGCCATTTGCACACCAATTTTTGACATGTTCTTTGACACTTGCATTGTTGTCAAGTGTCAACTGGATGGGAAAATTGCTTGGAATTTAAACTGTCCAACAAGGTAATGTAACGTGGCAAAGTGTAAACTAAAGTGTACACCTTAGTTACATGTAGCAAGGTTCTTACCGATTTAACTTTGCGATTTGTACACAGATTTTTAACATGTTGTTTGACACTTGTATTGTTGTCCAGTGTTAATTGGACCGGAAAACTATTTGAAATTTAAACAGTTTAATAGGGTAATGTCACGTGGCAAAGTGTAAACTAAAGTGCGTACACCATAGTGTACATATAGCAAGGTTCTTACCGATTGAACTTTGCTATTTGTACACTGGTTTTGACGCATCATTTGACACTTGCATTGTTGTCAAGTTCAATTGGATGGGAAAACTGTTTGAAATTTAAACTATACAACAAGGTAATTTCACGTGGCAAAGTGTAAATTAATGTGTACACCATAGTGCACATGTAGCAAGGTCCTTACCGATTGAACTTTGCTATTTTTTCACTGATTTTTGACACGTCGTTTGACACTTGTATTGTTGTCAATTGTCGATTGGATGGAAAAACTATTTGAAATTTAAATTGTCCAACAGGGTAATGTCACGTGGTAAAATGTAAACTAAATTGTACACTATAGTATACAATTAGCAAGGTTCTTACCGATTGAACTTTTCATTTGAATATTGATTTTTGACACGTTGTTTGACACTTGCATTGTTGTCCAGTGTCAATTGGATGGGAAACCTATTTGAAAATTTAAAATGTCCAATAGTGTAATGTCACGTGACAAAATGTAAACTAAAGTGTGTACACCATAGGGTACTTGTAGCAAGGTTCATACAGATTGAACTTTGCTATTTGTACACTGATTTTCGACACATTGCTTGACACTTGCATTGTTGTCAAGTGTCAATTGGATGGAAAAACTGTTTTAAAGTTAAACTGTCTAATAGGGCAATGTCACGTGGCATAGTGTAAACTAAAGTGTGTGCACCGTAGTGTACCTGTAGCAAGGTTCTTACCGATTGAACTTTGCTATTTGTACACTAATTTTTGACACGTTGTTTGACACTTGCATTGTTGTCATGTGTCAATTGGATGGGAAAATGGTTAGAAATTTAAACTGTCCAACCAAATAATGTCACGTGGCAAAGTGTAAACTAAAGTGTACACCATAGTGTGCATGTAGTAAGGTTCTTACCGATTGAACTTTGCTATTTGTACGCTGATTTTTGATACGTTGATTGACACTTGCATTGTTGTCAAGTGTCAATTGGATGGGAAAACTATTTGAAATATAAACTGTCTAATAGGGTAATGTCACGTGGGAAAGTGTACGCTATAGTGTACATGTAGCAAGGTCCTTACCGATTGCACTTTGTTATTTGTACACTGATTTTTCACACGTTGTTTGACACTTTCATTGTTGTCCAGTGTCAATTGGATGGGAAACCAATTTGAAAAATTTAAACTGTCCGAGAGTGTATTGTCACGTGGCAAAATATAAACTAAAATGTGTACACCATAGTGTACATATAGTAAGGTTCTTACAGATTAAACTTTGCTATTTGTACGCTAATTTTTGACACGTTGATTGACACTTGTATTGTTGTCCAGTGTCAACTGGATGGGAAAATTTTTGAAATTTAAACTGCCCAGCAGGGTAATGTCACGTGGTAAAGTGTAAACTAAAGTGTACACCTTAGTGTACATGTAGCAAGGTTCTTACCGATTGAACTTTGTGATTTGTACACTGATTTTTGACATGTTGTTTGACACTTGTATTGTTGTCCAGTGTCAATTGGATGGGAAAACTATTTGTAATTTAAACTATCTAATCGGGTAATGTCACGTGGTAAAGTGTAAACTAAAGTGCGTACCCCATAGTGTACATGTAGCAAGGTTCTTACCAATTGAACTTTGCGATTTGTACACTGATTTTTGACATGTTGTTTGATACTTGTATTGTTGTCCAGTGTCAATTGGATGGGAAAACTATTTGCAATTAAACTGTCTAATAGGGTAATATCACGTGGTAAAGTGTAAACTAAAGTGCGTACCCCATAGTGTACATGTAGCAAGGTTCTTACCGATCGAACTTTGCTATTTGTACACTGATTTTTGACACATCGTTTGACATTTGCATTGTTGCCAAGTTCAATTGGATGGGGAAACTATTTGAAATTTAAGCTGTCCAATAAGGTAATTTCACGTGGCAAATTATAAATTAATGTGTACACCATAGTGCACATGTGCCAAGGTCCTTACCGATTGAACTTTACTTTTTTTTTTACACTGATTTTTGACACGTTGTTTAACACTGGCATTGTTGTCAAGTGTCAATTGGATGGAAAAACTGTTTGAAATTTAAACTGTCCAACAGGGTAATGTCACGTGGCAAAGTGTAAACTAAAGTGTACACTATAGTGTACATTTAGCGAGGTTCTTACCGATTGAACTTTTCTATTTGTACATTGATTTTTGACACGTTGTTTGACACTTACATTGTTGTCCAGTGTCAATTGGATGGGAAACGTATTTGAAAATTTAAATTGTCCAATAGTGTAATGTCACGTGGCAAAATGTAAACTAAAGTGATAACACTATAGTGTACTTGTAGCAAGGTTCTTACAAATTGAACTTTACTATTCGTACACAGATTTTTGACACGTTGTTTGACACTTACATTCTTGTCAAGTGTCAATTGGAAGGGAAAACTATTTGAAATTTAAACTATCCAACGGGGTAATGTCACGTGGCAAAATGTAAACTAAATGTGTATACCATAGTATACATGTAATACTCCGAAATTTTATGCTAGTTTAAATTTCTTTAAGATGGCGATTTAACTTTCAGTACTATTTTTGGCCATAAGAAAAGGGGACACCACCTTTGTAGTGGTTAATGTTAGAGATAGCTAATGACTACAAGCATGAGGTGTCATGTAGCAAAGTTCTTACCGATTGAACTCTGTTATTTGTATACTAATTTTTGACATGTTGATTGACACTTGGATGGGGAAACGGTTAGAAATTTAAATAGTCCAACAGGATAACGTCACGTTGGAAAGTGTAAACTAAAGTGTACACCATAGTGTATATGTAGCAAGGTTCTTACCTGTCAATTGGATGGGGAAACGGTTAGAAATTTAAATAGTCCAACAGGATAACGTCACTTTGGAAAGTGTAAACTAAAGTGTACACCATAGTGTACATGTAGCAAGGTTCTTACCGATTGAACTTTGATATTTGTACGCTGATTTTTTACACGTTGATTGACACTTGCATTGTTGTCAAGTGTCAATTGGATGGAAAAACTATTTGAAATTTAAACAGTCCAACATGTTAATGTCACGTGGCAAAGTGTAAACTAAAGTGTACACCAGAGTGTACATGTAGCAAGTTCCCTACTGATTGAACTTTGCTATTCATACACTGATTTTCTACACGTTGTTTGACACTTGTACTATTGTCAAGTGTCAATTGGATAGGAAAACTATTGTAAATTTAAACTGTCCAACAAGGTTATGTCACGTGACAAAGTGTAAACTAAAGTGTACACCATAGTGTACGTGTAGAAAGGTTCTTACCGATTGATCTTTACCAATTGTACAATGATTTTTGACACGTTGTTTAACACTTGCATTGTTGTCCAGTGTTGATTGGATGGGAAAATTGTTTCAAATTTAAACTTTCCAACAGAGTAATGTTACATGGCAAATTGTAAACTAAAGTGTCCACCATAATATACTTGTAGAAAGGTTCTTACGGATCAAACTTCGCTATTTGTACACTGATTTTTGACACATTGTTTGACACTTGCATTGTTGTCAAGTGTCAACTGGATGGAAAAACTATTTGAAATTTAAACTATCCAACAGGGTAATATCACGTGGCAAAGTGTAAACTAAAGTGTACACTATAGTGTACATGTAGCAAGGTTCTTACAGATTGAACTTTACGATTTGTACACTGATTTTTGACACTTTTTTGACACTTACATTGATGTTCAGTGTCAACTGGATGGGAAAACTATTTGAAATTTAAACTGTCCAACAGGGTAATGTCACATGATAAAGTGTACATCATAGTGTACATGTAGAAAGGTTTTTTCCGATTGGGCTTTGCTATTTATACGCTGATTTTTGACACGTTGATTGACACTTGCATTGTTGTCAAGTGTGAATTCAATGGGAAAACTATTTGAAACATAAACTATCCAACAGGGTAATGTCATGTGGCAAAGTGTAAACTAAAGTGTACACCATAGTGTACATGTATCAAGGTCCCTTCCGATTGAACTTTGCTATTCGTATATTGATTTTCCACACGTTGTTTGACACTTGCATTGTTCCCAAGTGTTAATTGGACGGGAAAACTATTTTAAATTTAAACTGTCCAACGAGGTAATGTCACGTGGTAAAGTGTAAACTAAAATATACACCATAGTGTACATGTAGAAAGGTTCTTACCGATTGAACTTTGCCATTTGTACACTGATTTTTGACACGTTGTTTGATACTTACATTGTTGTCAAGTGTTAATTGAATGGAAAAATTGTTTCAAATTTAAATTGTCCAACAGTGTAATGTCACGTGACAAAGTGTAAAGTAAAGTGCACATGTAGAAAGGTTCTTATGGATCGATCTTTGCGATTTTCACACTGATTTTTGACACGTTGTTTGATACTTGCATTGTTGTCAAGTGTCAACTGGATGGGAAAATTGTTTGAAATTTAAACTGTCCAACAGGATAATGTCACGTGGCAAAGCGTGAACTAAAGTATACACCATAGTGTACAAGTAGCAAGGTTCTTACCGATTGAACTTTGCGATTTGTACACAGATTTCTAACACGTTGGTTGACACTTGCATTGATGTCCAGTGTCAACTGGATGGGAAAACTACTTGAAATTTAAACTATCCAACATGGTAATGTCATGTGGCAAAGTGTAAACTAAAGTGTACACCATAGTGTACATGTAGAAAGGTTTTTACCGATTGAACTTTACTATTTATACACTGATTTATGTCGCATTGTTTGACACTTGCATTGTTGTCAAGTGCCAATTGGAAGGGGAAACCGTTTGAAATTTAAGCTGTCCAACAAGGTAATTTCACGTGGAAAAGTGTAAATTAATGTGTGTAGTGCACATGTGACACCCCGAACTTATGTTTTGAGGGTCACGTACTAAACATAATAACTTTTGCCTTTGGTACATGAAAATACTCTTAAATAGAAGTATTATATGTTAGAAACTTATTTTTCAATTTGATAAAATAGTTCTTATAAAATTTGATGGCCGGTAAAAGTGCATGCCAACATGAAATTATACATTACATATACGGCCTCGGCACTATCAAGGTTAGTTGGGGCAGCAAGTTTGACAATTTTTATAAAATTCATCCCAACTCCGTTTTACATGAAATTTGTGGCATTAGAAAGATAATTTCAAGTAGTTTTCTAGGTTAAAATATGAAAATTTTCCAAGATCATATGATATAGACGTTTTACTGAAAACAGTGAAGTATTACACAGGAAATCCAGATTGACCCCTTGACGTTAAAACCTTGATAACTCAGGCCATAGATATTCAAATTGAGTGATTCCTTCGGAAATATTTATAAAACTCAAAGAGGAAAGCAGAAATATTTTTAGAGTCTCAAATGGACCTTTATAGAGTTAGAAACATCGTTTTGAAATTGACTCCAGAAACTGTCCCGTTTCTGCCTTTTGTCTCTTGTAAGGAAAATAAACTACAAAAATGTCTCTTATCATAACATGAAAGATATAATTACAAAATTTACTATTAATACCATATTACATCATGTCATGTACATAATTTTACATAATACCATAAGAAAAACAGATGGAAAAAACAGTCATCGAACAAAATACACAAAAGAAACTTTCGGTACAAAACATCTTTGTCCTTAATCCATCATCGATTTTGTCAACTAACTTCCATCAATCCAACGATCATGGATCTGAAAATTTAGCATAACATACTATGAGTATAAGGAATACTCAGTAAGATACCATGCTTGGATTTTTATCATGATAATACTACACAAAAGAATGCAATCAAACCCATACTTGCACATTCCGACTTGCCGGTGCCCTTCGGACTTGTCCTAAGGCATAAATAGATATCTAACTTTGTGGACTTGTCCACCATAATCATATTATGGTTTTTCATGCATAGTTTAAGCATAAATATTACCATGAAGATCATACCCCTTAAGCATAGAAAGTATCTTACCGTAAAACTTGAAGATCTTCGATTGAAATATGAATTGAAAGTGTTAGGCTTACTGCCCTTTCCTTTCCTTTCTTATTTTTGATTTTGCTCTCTATTTTAGTGTATAAGTATTTTGCAAAGTGAAGGAAATCTTTTCTCTATGGCAATGGATATGGATATATATGCATATATAAAGATAAGGATAAATGATTGATATTTTTTCCTCCTTTTTCCATCTCCACCGCCTCACCTCTCTTTCTTTCCATTTTTTTTCTTATTTCTACACATGTTTAGTCTATTATCTAAGTGTATGGTGATGATGGATGACAAGTGGGTTGATTATAGGGTAATAAGTGGCTACAAAACCTAGATTTACAAAGGAAGTCTCTTATCTTTTCAACTAATATAATCTAACCCCTCTAACTTTTATTATTAGCAAAGCATATCCCAAATTTAAACTTGTATCCAACTTACATATTCAAAAATTGTAGATTGTAAAATAATTTAATCGTTTGGTCAATTGAAGTCCTAACAAAATAATCCACTTCATTCAAATTCAAACTTGACTTAAGTTTTGACTAACTAATAATCACTTCATGCGCACACAACATTTAGCACTTCATGCCTATATTCATTAACTAAGCATTAACCACTACAAAGGTGGTGCCCCCTTTTCTTATGGCCAAAATAATATTGAAAGTTAAATCGCTATCCTAAAGAAATTTAAACGAGCATAAAATTTCGGAGTATTACAGCACATGTAGCAAGGTCCTTGCGGATTGAACTTTGCTATTTTTACACTTATTTTTGACACGTCGTTTAGCACTTGCATTGTTGTCAAGTGTAATTGGATGGAAAAACTATTTGAAATTTAAACTGTCCAACAGGGTAATGTCACATGGCAAAATGTGAACTAAAGTATGTATACCAAAGCGTACCTGTAGCAAGGTTCTTACCGATTGAACTTTGCTATTTGTACACTAATTTTTGACACGTATTTTGACACTTGCATTGTTGTCATGTGTTAATTGGATGGGAAAACGGTTAGAAATTTAAACTGTCTAATAGGATAATGTCACTTTGCAAAGTGTAAACAAAAATGTACTCCATAGTTTACATGTAGCAAGGTTTCTACCGATTGAACTTTGCTATTTGTACGCTAATTTTTGACACGTTGATTAACACTTGCGTTGTTGTCAAGTGTCAATTGGATAGAAAAACTATTTAAAATTTAAACTGTCCAATAGGGTAATGTCACATGGCAAAGTATAAACTAAAGTATACACCATAGTGTACATGTAGCAAGTTCCCTACCGATTGAACTTTGCTATTCGTACACTGATTTTCCACACGTTGTTTGAACTAGCATTGTCGTCAAGTGTCAATTGGACAGGAAAACTATTTTAAATTTAAACTATCCAAGGTAATGTCACATGACAAAGTGTAAACTAAAGTGTACATGATAGTGTACAAGTAGAAAGGTTCTTACCGATTGAACTTTGTCATTTGTACACTGATTTTTGACACGTTGTTTGACACTAGCATTGTTGTCAGGTGTCAATTGGATGGGAAAATTGTTTCAAATTTAAACTGTCCAATAGGGTAATGTTACGTGGCAAAGTGTAAAGTAAAGTGTACACCATAGTTTACATGTAGAAAGGTTCTTACGGATCGAACTTTGCATTTGTACACTGATTTTTGACACGTTGTTTGACACTTGCATTGTCGTCAGGTGTCAACTGGATGGGAAAACTATTTCAAATTTAAATTTTCCAACAGGGTAATGTCACGTGGCAAAGTGTAAACTAAAGTGTACACCATAGTACACATGTAGAAAGGTTCTTACGGATCAAACTTTGCCATTTGTACACTGATTTTTGGCACGTTGTTTGACACTTGAATTGTTGTCAAGTGTCAACTAAATGGGAAAACTGTTTGAAGTTTACACTGTCCAATAGGGTAATGTCACGTGGCTAAAGTGTACACCATAGTGTATTTGTAGCAAGGTCCTTATCGATTAAACTTTGCTATTTGTACACTGATTTTTGACACGTTGTGTGACACTTGCATTGTTGTCACATCTCAATTGGATGGGAAAACTACTTGAAATTTAAACTGTCCGAAAGGGTAATGTCATGTGGTAATGTGTTAACTAAAGTGTACACCATAGTATACATGTAGCAGGGTCCTTACCGATTGAACTTTACTATTTGTACACTTATTTTTACCATGTTGTTTGAGACTTGTATTGATGTCCAGTGTCAATTGGATGGGAAAACTGTTTGAAATTTAAACTTTTCAACAGGGTAATGTCTCGTGGTAAAGTGTAAACTAAAGTGTACACCATAGTGTACATGTAGAAAGGTTTTTATCGATTGAACTTTGCTATTGATACACTGATTTCTGTCACATTGTTTGACACTTGCATTGTTGTCAAGTGCCAATTGGATGGGAAAACTTTTTGAAATTTAAACTATCTAACAGGGTAATGTCACGTGGCAAAGTGTAAACTAAAGTGTACACCATAGTGTAAATGTCGCAAGATTCATATCGTTTGAACTTTGCTATTTGTATACTAACTTTTTGACACGTTGTTTGACTCTTGCATTATTGTCCAATTTCAATTGGATGGGAGCCTATTTGAAATTTAAACTGTCTAATAGGGTAATGACACGTGGGAAAGTGTAAACTAAAGTGTACACCATCGTGTACTTGTAGCAAGGTTCTTTCCAATTGAACTTTGCTATTTGTTCACTGATTTTTGACACGTTGTTTGACGCTTGCATTGTTCTCTAGTGTCAATTGGATTGAAAAACTGTTTGAAATTTAAACTATCAAGTAGGGTAATTTCACGTGGCAAAATGTAAACTAAAGTGTGCACACCATAGTGTACCTGTAGCAAGGTTCTTACCGATTGAACTTTCCTATTTGTACACTAATTTTTGACACGTTGTTTGACACTTGCATCATTGCCATGTGTCAGTTGGATGGGAAAACGGTTAGAAGTTAAAACTGTCCAACAAGATAATGTCACGTGGCAAAGTGTAAACTAAAGTCTACACCACTGTGTACTTGTAGCAAGGTTCTTACCGATTGAACTTTGCTATTTGTGTGCTGATTTTTGACACGTAGATTGACACTTGCATTGTTGTCCAGTGTCAATTGGATGGGAAAATTATTTGAAATTTAAACTGTTCAATAGTGTAATGTCACGAGGCAAAGTGTAAACTAAAGTATACACCATAGAGTACTTGTAGAAAGG
The DNA here is from genome assembly GCF_002742605.1 of Olea europaea var. sylvestris. Classification (NCBI taxonomy): domain Eukaryota; kingdom Viridiplantae; phylum Streptophyta; class Magnoliopsida; order Lamiales; family Oleaceae; genus Olea; species Olea europaea. The sequence continues at coordinate 200,673 of NW_019228188.1, forward strand.
TTCTTACCGATTGAACTTTGCCATTTGCACACTGATTTTTGACGCGTTGTTTGACACTTGCATTGTTGTCAAGTGTTAATTGGATGGGAAAATTGTCTCAAATTTAAACTGTCCAAAAGGGTAATGTCACGTGGCAAAGTGTAAACTAAAGTGTACAACATAGTGTACATGTAGTAAAGTTCACACCGATTAAACTTTGTTATTTGTACACTGATTTTGACACGTTGTCTAACACTTGCATCCTTGTCTAATGCCAATTGGATTAGAAAATTGTTTGAAATTTAAACTGTCTAACATGGTAATGTCACGTGGCAAAGTGTAAACTAAAGTGTACACCATAGTGTAAATGTAGCAAGGTTCATATCGATTGAACATTGCTATTTGTACACTAAGTTTTAACACGTTGTTTGACTCTTGCATTATTGTCCAGTGTCAATTGGATGGAAAGCCTTTTTGAAACTTAAACTGTCCAATAGGGTAATGACACGTGGCAAAGTGTAAACTAAAGTGTACACCATCGTGTACATGTAGCAAGGTTCTTGCCAATCGAACTTTACTATTTGTACACTGATTTTTGACACGTTATTTAACACGTGCATTGTTGTCAAGTGTCAATTGGATAGGAAAACTGTTTGAAATTTAAACTATCCCGTAGGGTAATGTAATGTGGCAAAATGTAAACTAAAGTGTGTACACCATAATGTACCTGTAGTAAGGTTCTTATCGATTGAACTTTGCTATTTGTACACTAATTTTTGACACTTGCATTGTTGTCATGTGTCAATTGGATGGGAAAATGGTTAGAAACATAAACTGTCCAACAGGTTAATGTCACGTGGCAAAGTGTAAACTAAAGTGTACACCATAGTCTACATGTAGCAAGGTCCTTACCAATTGAACTTTGCTATTTGTACGCTGATTTTTGACATGTTGATTGACACTTGCATTGTTGTCAAGTCTCAATTGGATGGGAAAACTATTTGAAATTTAAACTATCCAACAGGGTAATGCCACATGGCAAAGTGTAAACTAAAGTTTACACCATAGTGTACATGTAGTAAGGTCCCTACCGATTGAACTTTTCTATTCGTACGCTGATTTTCCACACGTTGTTTGACACTTGCATTGTTGTCGAGTGTCAATTGGATGGGAAAACTATTTTAAATTTAAACTGTCCAACCAGGTAATGTCACGTGATAAAGTGTAAACTAAAGTGTACACCGTAGTGTACATGTAGAAAGGTTCTTACAGATTGAACTTTTCCATTTGTACACTGATTTTTCACACGTTGCTTGACATTTCCATTATTGTCAAGTGTTAATTGGATGGAAAAATTGTTTCAAATTTAAACTGTCCAAAAGGGTAATGTCACGTGGCAAATTGTAAACTAAAGTTTTTACCATAGTGTACACGTAGAAAGGTTCTTACGGATCGAACTTTGCTATTTGTACACTGATTTTTGACACGTTGTTTGACACTTGCATTGATGTCCAGTGTCAACTGGATGGGAAAACTCTTTAAAATTTAAACTATCCAACAAGGTAATGTCACGTGGCAAAGTGTAAACTAAAGTGTACACCATAGTGTACATGTAGAAAGGTTTTTATCGATTGAAGTTTGCTATTTATACACTGATTTCTTTCACATTATTTAACACTTGCATTGTTGTGAAGTGTCAATTGGATGGCAAAACTATTTGAAATTTAAACTGTCTAACAGGATAATGTCACGTGGCAAAGTTTAAACTAAAGTGTACACCATAGTGTAATTGTAGCAAGGTTCATATCGATTGAACTTTGCTATTTGTACACTAATTTTTGACACATTGTTTGACTCTTGCATTATTGTCCAGTGTCAATTGGATGGGAAGCCTATTTGAAATATATACTATCCAATAGGGTAATCACATGTGGCAAAGTATAAACTAAAGTGTACACCATCGTGTAATTGTAGCATGGTTCTTGCCAATTGAACTTTACTATTTGTATACTTATTTCTGACACGTTGTTTGGGCCTTGCATTGTTGTTAAGTGTCAATTGGATGAGAAAACGGTTTGAAATTTAAACTGTCCAGCAGGGCAATGTCACATGCCAAAGCGTAAGCAAAAGTGTACACACCAAAGTGTACATGTAGCAGGGTTCTTACCAATTGAACTTTGCTATTTGTGTACTGATTTTCAACATATTGTTTGACAATTGTATTGTTGTCAAGTGTCAATTGGATGGAAAAATTATTTGAAATTTAAACTGTCTAATAGAGTTATGTCACGTGGCATAGTGTAAACTAAAGTGTACACCATAGTGTAAATGTAGTCAGGTTCTTACCGATTGAACTTTACTATTTGTGCACTGGTTTTTGACACGTTGTTTGAGACTTTCATTATTTTCCAGTGTCAATTGGATGGGAAAATTATTGGAAATTTAAACTATCCAATAGTGTAATGTTACGTGGCAAAGTGTAAACTAAAGTGTACAACATAGTGTACTTGTATCAAGGTCCTTACCGATTGAACTTTCCTATTCGTACAATGATTTTTGACACGTTGTTTAACACTTGCATTGTTGTTAAGTGTCAATTGGATGGGAAAACTGTTTGAAATTTAAACTGTCCAGTAGGGTAATGTCACGTGGAAAAATGTAAACTAAAGTGTTTACACCATAGTGTATATGTAGTAAGGTTCGTACCGATTGAACTTTGCTATTAGTACACAAATTTTTGACACTTGCATTATTGTCAAGTGTCAATTGGATGGGAAAATGTTAGAAAGTTAAACTGTCCTACTGAGTAATGTCACGTGGCTAAGTGTAAACAAAAGTTCACACCATAGTGTACATGTAGCAAGGTTCTTACCAATTGAACTTTACGATTTGTACACTGATTTTTGACATGTTGTTTGATACTTGTATTGTTGTCCTATGTCAATTGGATGGGAAAACTATTTGAAATTTAAACTGTCTAATAGGATAATATCACGTGGCAAAGTGTAAACTAAAGTATGTACACCGTAGTGTACATGTAGCAAGATTCTTACCCATTGAACTTTGTTATTTGTACACTGATTTTTAACACATTGTTTGACACTTGCATTGTTGTCAAGTGTCAATTGGATGGGGAAACCGTTTCAAATTTAAGTTGTCAAACATGGTAATTTCACGTGGCAAAGTGTAAATTAAAGTGCACACCATAGTGCACATATAGCAAGGTCCCTACCGATTCAACTTCGCTATTTCTACGCTGCTTTTTAACGCGTTGTTTGACACTTGCATTGTTGTCCAATGACAATTGGATGGGGAAACTGTTTGAAACTAAAGCTGTCCAACAGGGTATTTTCATGTGGTAAAGTGTAAATTAAAGTGTACACCATAGTGCACATGTAGCAAGGTCCTTACCGATTCAAATTTTCTATTTGTACACGGATTTTTTACACGCTGTTTAACACTTGCATTGTTGTCAAGTGTCAATTGGATGGGAAAATTGTTTGAAATTTAAACTATCCAATAGGGTAATGTCACATAGTAAAGTTTATACTAAAGTGTACACAATACTGTACATGTGGCAAGGTTCTTACAGATTGAACTTTGTAATTTGTACACTGATTTTTAACACGTTGTTTGACACTTGCATTGTTGTTCAGTGTCATTTGGATGGGAAACCTATTTGAAATTTAAATTGTCCAATAGGGTAATGTCACGTGGCAAAGTGTACAACATAGTGTAGTTGTAGCAAGGTTCTTGCCGATTGAACTTTGTGATTTTATACATTGATTTTTAACATGTTGTTTGTATTGTTGTCAAGTGTCAATTGGATGGGAAAATGGTTTGAGATTTAAACTGTCCAACAGGGTAATATTATGTGTCAAAGTGTAAACTAAAGTGTGTACACCATAGTGTACATGTAGCAAGGTTCTTACCGATTGAGCTTTGATATTTGTACACTGATTTTTAACACATAGTTTGACACTTGCATTGCTGTCAAGTGTCAATTAGATGAGAAAATTGTTTGAAATTTAAAATGTCTAACAGGGTAATGTCACGTGGAAAAGTGTAAACTAAATTGTACACCACAGTGTAAATGCAGCAAGGTTCTTACCAATTGAACTTTGCTAATTGTACACCGGTTTTTAACACGTTATTTGACACTTACATTGTTGTCAAGTGTCAATTGGATGGGAAAATAAACTGTCCAATAGGGTAATGTCACGGGGCAAAGTGTAAACTAAGGTGTACAATATAGTGTACTTGCAGCAATGTTCTTACCGATTGAACTTTGCTATTTGTAAACTGATTTTTGACACGTCATTTAACACTTGCATTGTTGTCAATTGTCAATTGGATGTGGAAACTGTTTCAAATACAAGTTGTCCAACAGGGTAATTTCACGTGGTACAGTGTTAATTAAAGTGTACACCATAGTGTACATGTAGCAAGGTCCTTACCGACTCAACTTTACTATTTGTACTCTGATTTTTGACACGATGTTTGACACTTGCATTGTTGTCAAGTGTCAATTGGATGGGGAAACTGTTTGAAATTTAAGCTGTCCAACAGGGTAATTTCACGTGCTAAAGTGTTAATTAAAGTGTACACCATAGTAAGCATGTCGCATGGTCGTTACTGATTCAACTTTGCTATTTGTACACTGATTTTTGAAACGTTGTTTAACACTTGCATTGTTGTTGTCAACTGTCAATTTGATGGGAAAATTGTTTGAAATTTAAACTGTCCAACAGGGTAATATCACATGGTAAAGTTTATACTAAAGTGTACACTATAGTGTACATGTAGCAAGGTTTTTACCGATTAAACTTTGCTATTTGTACACTGATTTTTTACACGATATTTGACACTTGCATTGTTGTCCAGTGTCAATTGGATAGGAAACCTATTTGAAATTTAAACTATCCAATAGGGTAATGTCACGTGGTAAAGTGTAAACTAAAGTGTACAACATAGTGTACTTGTAGCAAGGTTCTTACCGATTGAACTTTGCCATTTTATACACTGATTTTTGACTTGTTTGACACTTGTATTGTTCTCAAGTGTCAATTGGATGGGAAAACGGTTTGAAATTTAAACTGTCTAGCAGGCTAATGTCATGTGTCAAAAAGTAAACCAAAGTGTGTACACCATAGTGTACATGTAGCAATGTTCTTACCGATTGAGCTTGCTATTTGTATACTAATTTTTGACACATTGTTTGACACTTGCATTGTTGTCAAGTGTCAATAAGATGAGAAAACTATTTAAAATTTAAAATATCTAACAAGGTAATGTCACGTGGTAAAGTGTAAACTAAATTGTACACCATAGCGTAAATGTAGCAAGGTTCTTACCGATTGAACTTTGCTAATTGTACGCTGATTTTTGACTCGTTGTTTGACACTTGTATTGTTGTTAAGTGTCAATTGGATGGGAAAACGATTTGAAATTTAAACTGTCCAGCAGGGTAATGTCACGTGTCAAAGTGTAAACTAAAGTGTGTGCACCATAGTGTACATATAGCAAAGTTCTTACCAATTGAACTTTGCTATTTGTACACTAATTTTTGACACATTGTATGACACTTGCATTGTTGTCAAGTGTCAATTAGATGAGAAAATTGTTTGAAATTTAAAATGTCTAACAGGGTAATGTCACGTGGCAAAGTGTAAACTAAAGTGTACACTATAGTGTAAATGTAGTAAGGTTCTTACTGATGGAACTTTGCCATTTGTACACTGGTTTTTGCCACATTTTTTGACACTTGCATTATTGTCTAGTGTTAATTGGATGGGAAAACTACTTGAAATTTAAACTGTCAAGTAGGGTAATGTCCCGTGGCAAAGTGTCAACTAAACAGTACAACATAGTGTACTTGCAGCAAAGACCTTACCAATCGAACTTTGCTATTTGTAAACTGATTTTGGACACGTTGTTTGACACTTGCATTGTTGTCAAGTATCAATTGGATGGAAAAACTGTGCAAAATTTAAACTGTCCAACAGGGTATTATCACGTGGCAAAGTGTAAACTAAAGTGTACACCATAGTGTACATGTTGTAAGGTTCTTACCGATTGAACTTTGCTATTTGTACTTTGATTCTTGACACGTTGTTTGACACTTGCATGGTTGTCAAGTGTAAATTGGATGGGAAAACTATATGAAATTTAAATTGTCCAATAGGGTAATGTCATGTGGTAATGTTTATAGTAAATTGTACACTATAGTGTACATGTAGCAATGTTCTTACCGATTGAACTTTGCTATTTGTACACTGATTTTTAACAGGTTGTTTGACACTTGCATTGTTGTCTAGTGTCAATTGGATGGGAAACCTATTTGATATTTAAACTATCCAATAGGGTAATATCATGTGGCAAAGTGTAAACTAAAGTGTACAATATAGTGTACTTGTAGCAAGGTTCTAGCCGATTGAACTTTGCTATTTTATACACTGATTTTTGACACGTTGTTTAACACTTGTATTGTTGTCAAGTGTCAATTGGATAGGAAAACGGTTTGAAATTTAAACTATCCAGCAGGGTAATGTCACGTGCCAAAGTATAAACTAAAGTGTGTACACCACAGTGTACATGTACCAAGGTTCTTACCGATTAAACTTTACTATGTGTACACTGATTTTCGACACATTGTTTGATACGTGCATTGTTGTCAAATGTGAATTAGATGAGAGAGCTGTTTGAAATTTAAAATGTCTAACAGGGTAATGTCACGTGGCAAAGTGTAAACTAAAGTGTACACCATAGTGTACATGTGGCAAGGTTCGTACCGATTGAAGTTTGCTAGTTGTACACTAATTTTTGACACGTTATTTGACACATGCATCATTGTCAAGTGTCAATTGGATAGAAAAACTATTTGAAATTTATATTGTCCAATAGGGTAATGTGACGTGGCTAAGTGTAAGCTATAGTGTACACCATACTGTACATGTAGCAAGGTTCTTACCGATTGAACTTTGCTATTTGTACACTGATTTTTGACCCGTTGTTTGACACTTGTATTGTTGTCAAGTGTCAATTGGATGGGAAAACTATTTGAAATTTAAACTTTGTCAAGTGTCAATTGGATGGAAAAACTGTTTGAAATTTAAACTGTCCAACAAGGTAATGTCACGTGGCAATGTGTTAACTAAAGTGTACACCATAGTGTAAATGTGGCAGGGTCCTTACCAATTGAACTTTACTATTTGTACACTGATATTCGACATGCTGTTTGACACTTGCATTGTTGTCCAGTGTCAATTGGATGGGAAATCAATTTGAAATTTAAACTCTCCAATAGGGTAATGTCACGTGGCAACGTGTAAACTAAAGTGTACAACATAGTGTACTTGTAGCAAGGTCCTTACCGATTGAACTTTGCTATTTGTGAACTTATTTTTTACACGTTGTTTGACACATGCATTGTTGTCAAGTGTCAATGGGATGGAAAAATTGTTCAAAACTTAAACTGTATGACAGGCTAATGTCACGTGGCAACATGTAAAGTGTACCCATAGTGTACATGTGGCAAGGTTCTTACCGATTGGACTTTGCTATTTATACACCGAACTTTGACACGTTGTTTGACACTTGCATTGCTGTCAAGTGTAAATAGGATGGAAAAACTGTTTGAAATTTAAACTGTCCAACAGGGTAATGTTGCGTAGTATAGTGTAAACTAAAGTGTACAAGTAGCAAGGTTCATACCGATTGAACTTCGCTATTTGTCTACTGATTTTTGACACGTTGTTTGACACTTACATCATTATCAAGTATCAATTGGATAGGAAAATTGTTTGAAATTTATATTGTCCAACAGGGTAATGTGACGTGGCTAAGTGTAAGCAATAGTGTACACCATAATGTACATATAGCAAGGTTCTTACCGATTGAACTTCGCTATTTGTACACTGATTTTTGAACCGTTGTTTGACACTTGCATTGTTGTCAAATTTCAATTGGATGGAAAAACTATTTGAAATTTAAACTACCCAACAGGGTAATGACACGTGGCAAAGTGTAAACTGAAGTGTACACCATAGTGTTCTTATAGCAAGGTTCTTAAAGATTGAAGTTTACTATTCGTACACGTTGTTTGACACTTGCATTGTTGTCAAGTGTCAATTGGATGGGAAACCTGTTTGAAATTTAAACTGTCCAGCAGGGTAATGTTACGTGGCAAAATATAAACTAAAGTGTGTACACCATAGTGTACATGTAGCAATGTTCTTACCGATTGAACTTTGCTATTTGTACATTGATTTTTGACTTGTTCTTTGACACTTAAATTATTGTCAAGTGTCAATTGGATGGAAAAACTGTTTGAAATTTAAACTATCCAACAGGGTAATGTCATGTGGCAATGTGTTAACTAAAGTGTACACCATAGTGTACATGTAGCAGGGTCCTTACCGATTGAACTTTACTATTTGTACACTGATTTTCGACACGTTGTTTGACACTTGGATTGTTGTCAAGTGTCAATTGGAAGGGAAAACTGATCAAAATTTCAACTGTCCAACAGGGCAATGTCACGTGGCAAAGTGTAAACTAAAGTGTACACCATAGTGTACATGTAGCAATGTCTTTATCGATTGAACTTTGCTATTCGTACACTTATTTTTGACACGTTGTCTGATGCTTGCATTGTTGTCAAGTGTCAATTGGATGGGGAAACTGTTTGAAATTTGAACTGTCCAACAGGGTAATATCACATGGCAAAGTGTAAACTAAAGTCTACACTATAGTGCAGATTTAGCAAGGTCCTTACCGATTGAACTTTGCTATTCTACACTAATTTCCAACGCGTTGTTTCACACTTACATTATTGTCAAGTGTCAATTGGATGGGAAAATTGTTTTAAATTTAAACTGTCCAATAGGGTAATGTCACAAGGCAAAGTGTTAACTAAAGTGTACACCATTGTGTACATGTAGTAGGGTCCTTACCGATTGAACTTTACTATCTGTACACTGATTTTCAACACGTTGCTTGACACTTCCATTGTTGTCACGGGTCAATTGGATGGGAAAATAGTTTGAAATTTAAACTGTCCAACATGATAATATCGCATTGCTAAAGTGTACATCATAGTGCACTTGTAGCAAGGTCCTTACCGATTGAACTTTGTCATTTGTACACTGATTTTTGACACGTTGTTTGACACTAGCATTGTTGTCAGGTATCAATTGGATGGGAAAATTGTTTCAAATTTAAACTGTCCAACAGGTTAATGTTACGTGGCAAAGTGTAAAGTAAAGTGTACACCATAGTTTACATGTAGAAAGGTTCTTATGGATCGAACTTTGCCATTTGTACACTGATTTTTGACACATTGTTTGACACTTGCATTGTTGTCAAGTGTCAACTGGATGGGAAAATTATTTCAAATTTAAACTGTCCAACAGGGTAATGTCACATGGCAAAGTGTAAACTAAAGTGTACACCATAGTGCACATGTAGAAAGGTTCTTACGGATCAAACTATGTCATTTGTACACTGATTTTTGACACTTGCATTGTTGTCAAGTCTCAACTGAATGGGAAAATTATTTGAAGTTTACACTGTCCAACAGGGTAATGTCACGTGACTAAAGTGTACACCATAGTGTATTTGTAGCAAGGTCCTTATCGATTGAACTTTGCTATTTGTACACTGATTTTTGACACATTGTGTGACACTTGCATTGTTGTCACGTCTCAATTGGATGGGAAAACTACTTGAAATTTAAACTGTCCGAAAGGGCAATGTCATGTGGTAATGTGTTAACTAAAGTGTACACCATAGTGTACATGTAGCAGGATCTTTACCGATTGAACTTTACTATTTGTACACTTATTTTTAACACGTTGTCTAACACTTGCATTGTTGTCAAGTGTCAATTGGATGGGAAAACTGTTTGAAATTTAAACTGTCCAACAGGGTAATATCACATGGGAAAGTGTAAATTAAAGTGTATACCATATTGTACAATGTAGCAAGGTCCTTACCGATTGAACTTTGTTATTCGTACACTGATTTTCAACACGTTGTTTAACACTTGCATTGTTGTCAAGTGTCAATTGGATGGAAAAATTATTTTAAATTTAAATTTTCCAACAGGATAAAGTCAGGTCGCAAAGTGTAAACTAAAGTGTACACCATAGTGTTGGCCAGGTCCTCACCGATTGAACTTTACTATTTGTACACTGATTTTTGACACGTTGTTTGACACTCGCACTATTTTCAAGTGTCAGTTGGATGGGAATACTGTTTGAAATTTAAACTGTCTGATAGGGTAATATCACGAGGTAAATTGTAAACTAAAGTGTACACCATAGTGTACATGTTGCAAGGTTCTTACGTATTGAACTTTGTTAATTGTTCACTGATTTTGACACGTTGTTTGTCATTTGAATTGTTGTCAAATGTCAATTGGATGGGAAAACCGTTTGAAATTTAAACTGTCCAACAAGGTAATGTCACATGGCAATGTGTAATCTAAAGTGTACACCATAGTGTATGGAAAATCTGTTTGAAATTTAAACTTTCCAATAGAGTATGTCACGTGGCAAAGTGTAAACTAAAGTGTACACAATAGTGTACAGGTAGCAAGGTTCATACTGATAGAACTTTGCTATTTGTACACTGATTTTCGATGCATTGTCTGACACTTGAGTTGTTGTCAAGTGTCAATTGGATGGGAAATTCGTTTGAAACTTAAATTTTCCAACAGGACAATGTCACGTGGCAAAGTGTAAAATAAAGTGTACACCATTGTGTACATGTAGCTGGGTCCTTATCGATTGAACTTTGCTATTCGTTCACTGATTTTTGACATGTTATTTAACACTTGCATTGTTGTCAAGCGTCAATTGGATGGAAAAACAGTTTTAAATTTAAATTATCCAATAGAATAATTCCACGTGTCAAAGTGTAAATTAAAGTGTATAGCGTAGTGTTCATGTGGCCAGGTCCTTACCGATTGAAATTTCCTATTTGTCTACTGATTTTTGACACATTGTTTGACACTTGCATTATTGTCAAGTGTCAATTGGATGGAAAAACTGCTTGAAATTTAAACTGTCCAATATTATAATGTCACGTGGCAAATTGTAAACTAAAGTGTACACAATAGTGTACATGTAGCAAGGTTCTTACCGATTGAACTTTGCTATTTGTACACTAATTTTGGACACGTTGTTTCACACTTGCATTGTAGTCGAGTGTCAATTGGATGGAAAAACTGTTTGAAATTTAAACCGTCCAAAAGTGTAATGACACATGGCAAAGTGTAATGTAAAGTGTACACCATAGTGTACATGTAGCAAGGTCCTTACTGATTGAACTTTGGCATTTATAAACTGATTTTTGGCATGTTGTTTGACACTTGCATTGTTGTAAAGTGTCAATTGGATAGGAAAACTGTTGGAAATGATATTGTCAAACAGGGTAATGTCGCATGGCAAAGTGTTAACTAAAGTGTACACCATAGTGTACATGTAGCAAGGTTCTTATCGACTGAAGTTTGCTATTCGTAAACTAATTTTTGACACATTGTTTGGCACTTGCATTGTTGTCAAGTGTCAATTAGATGGGAAAACTATTCGAAATTTGTACTCTCCAATAGGATAATGTCACATGGCAAAGTGTGTACACCATAGTGTACATGTAGCAAGGTTCTTACTGATTGAAGTTTGCTATTTGTACACTAGTTTTGGCACGTTGTTTGGCACCTGCAATATTGTCAAGTGTCAAATGAATGAAAAAACTATTTGAAATTTATACTGTCCAATAGGATAATGTCACGTGGCAAAAGTGTAAACTAAAGTGTGTACAACATAGTGTACATGTAGCAATGTTCATACCAATTAAACTTTGCTATTTGTACATTGATATTTGACACATTGTTTGACACTTGTATTTTTATCAAGTGTCAATTGGATTAGATAAATGTTAAAAATTTAAACTGTCCAACAGTGTAATGCCACATGGCAAAGTGTAAACTAAAGTGTACATGTAGCAAGGTCCTTACCGATTGAACTTTGGCATTTGTAAACTGATTTTTAACGCGTTGTTTGACACTTGCATTGTTGTAAAGTGTCATTTGGATAGGAAAACTATTGGAAATTTACACTGTCAAACAGGTTAATGTCACGTGGCAAAGTGTTAACTAAAGTGTACACCATAGTGTACAGGTAGCGAGGTTCTTACCGACTGAAGTTTCCTATTCGTACATTGATTTTTTACATGTTGTTTGACACTTGCATTGTTGTCAAGTGTCAATTAGATGAGAGAGCTATTTGAAATTTAAAATGTCTAACAGGATAATGTCACGTGGCAAAGTGTAAACTAAAGTGTACACCATAGTGTACATGTGGCAAGGTTCGTACCGATTGACGTTTGCTATTTGTACACTGATTTTTGACACGTTGTTTGACATATGCATCGTTGTCAATTGTCAATTGGATAGGAAAACTATTTGAAATTTATATTGTCCAACAGGGCAATGTGACGTGGCTAAAGGTAAGCTATAGTGTACACCATAGTGTACATATCGCAAGGTTCTTATTGATTGAACTTTACTATTTGTACACTGATTTTTGACCCATTGTTTGACACTTGCATTGTTGTCAAGTGTCAATTGGATGGAAAAACTATTTGAAATTTAAACTGTCCAACAGGGTAATTGCACGTGGAAAAGGGTAAACTAAAGTGTACACCATAGTGTACTTATGGCAAGGTTCTTAAAGAATGAAGTTTGCTATTCGTACATTGATTTTGACACGTTGTTTGACACTTGCATTGTTGCCAAGTGTCAGTTGGATGGAAAAACTGTTTGAAATTAAAACTGTCCAGCAGGGTAATGTCACGTGGCAAAATGTAAACTAAAGTGTGTACACCATAGTGTACATGTAGCAATGTTCATACCGATTGAATTTTGCTATTTTTACACTGATTTTTGACTTGTTCTTTGGCACTTAAATTGTTTTCAAGTGTCAATTGGATGGGAAAACTATTTGAAATTTAAACTGTCCAACAGGGTAATGTCACGTGGTAATGTGTTAACTAAAATGTACACCATAGTGTACATGTAGCAAGGTCCTTACCGATTGAACTTTACTGTTTGTACACTGAGTTTTGACACGTTGTTTGACACTTGCATTGCTGTCAAGTGTCAATTAGAAGGGTAAACTGATCGAAATTTAAACTATCCAACAGGGCAAAGTCACGTGGTAAAGTGTAAACTAAAGTGTACACCATAGTGTACATGTAGCAATGTCTTTATCGATTGAACTATGCTATTTGTACACTTATTTTTGACACATTGTCTGATGCTTGCATTGTTTTCAAGTGTCAACTGGATGGGCAAACTGTTTGAAATTTGAACTATCCAGCAGGGTAATATCACGTGGCAAAGTGTAAACTAAAGTGTACACTATAGTGCAAATTTAGTAAGGTCCTTACCGATTGAACTTTGCTATTCGTACACTGATTTCTACACGTTGTTTGACACTTACATTATTGTCAAGTGTCAATTGGATGGGAAAACTATTTTAAATTTAAACTGTCCAACAGAGAAATGTCACAAGAGAAAGTGTTAACTAAAGTGTACACCATTGTGTACATGTAGCAGGGTCCTTACTGATTGAACTTTACTATTTGTACACTGATTTTCAACACGTTGTTTGGCACTTGCATTGTTGTCAAGTGTCAATTGGATGGGAAAATAGTTTGAAATTTAAACTGTCCAACAGGATAATATCGCGTGTCTAAAGTGTAAACTAAAGTGTACATCATAGTGTACTTGTAGCAAGGTCCTTATCGATTGAACTTTGCTATTTGTACAGTGATTTTTGACACGTTGTCTGATGCTTGAATTGTTATCAGGTGCCAATTGGATTGGAAAACTGTTTGAAATTTGAATTGTCCAGAAGGGTAACGTCACGTGGCAAAATGTAAACTAAAGTGTGGACACCAGAGGTACATGTAGCAAGGTTCTTACCGATTGAACTTTGCTATTTATACACTAATTTTTGACACGTTGTTTAACACTTGCATTGTTGTCAAGTGTCAATTGGATGCAAAAAATGTTAGAAATTTAAACTGTCCAATAGGTTAATGTCACGTGCCAAAGTGTAAACTAAAGTATACACCATAATGTACATGTAGCAAGGTTCTTACCGATTGAACTTTGCTATTTGCACACTGATTTTTAACACAGTGCTTGACACTTGCGTTGTTGTCAAGTGTCAACTGAATGGGAAAATTGTTTGAAGGTTACACAGTCCAACATGGCAATGTCACGTGGCTAATGTGTACAACATAGTGTATTTGTAGCAAGGTCCTTACCGATTGAACTTTGCTATTTGTACACTGATTTTTGACACGTTGTGTGACACTTGTATGATTGTCACGTCTCAATTGGATCGGAAAACTATTTGAAATTTAAACTGTCCGACAGGGTAATGTCATGTGGTAATGTGTTAACTAAAGTATACACCATAGTGTACATGTAACAAGGTCCTCACCTATTGAACTTTACTATTTGTACACTTATTTTTAACACGTTGTCTAACATTTGCATTGTTGAAAAGTGTCAATTGGATGGGAAACCCGTTTGAAATTTAAACTGTCCAACAGGGTAATATCACGTGGGAAAGTGTAAACTAAAGTGTATACCATTGTGTACATGTACCAAGGTCCTTATCGATTGAACTTTGCTATTCGTACACCGATTTTCGACACGTTGTTTAACACTTGCCTTGTTGGCAAGTGTCAATTGGATGGGAAAATTGTTTTAAATTTAAATTCACGTGGCAAAGTGTAAACTAAAGTGTATACCATAGTGTTTATGTGGCTAGGTCCTTACCGATTGAACTTTACCATTTGTACACTGATTTTTAACACGTTGTTTGACACTCGCACTATTTTCAAGTGTCAGTTGGATAGGAAAACTGTTTGAAATTTAAACTGTCCGATAGGGTAATGTCACGAGGCAAATTGTAAACTAAAGTGTACACCATAGTGTACATGTAGCAAGGTTCTTACCGATTGAACTTTGATATTTGTTCACTGATTTCTGACACGTTGTTTGTCATTTGAATTGTTGTCAAATGTCAGTTGGATGGGAAAACTGTTTGAAATTTAAACTGTCCAACAAGGTAATGTCACGTGGTAAAGTGTAAATTAAACTATACACCGTAGTGTATGGGAAATCTATTTGAAATTTAAACTTTCCAATAGAGTAATGTCGTGTGGCAAAGTGTAAACTAAAGTGTACACAATAGTGTACAGGTAGCAAGGTTCATACCGATAGAACTTTGTTATTTGTACACTGATTTTCTATGCATTATGTAACACTTGCATT
The DNA here is from genome assembly GCF_002742605.1 of Olea europaea var. sylvestris. Classification (NCBI taxonomy): domain Eukaryota; kingdom Viridiplantae; phylum Streptophyta; class Magnoliopsida; order Lamiales; family Oleaceae; genus Olea; species Olea europaea. Next base: position 216,007 of record NW_019228188.1, read on the forward strand.
GTTGTCAAGTGTCAATTGGATGGGAAAACTGTTTGAAACTTAAACTGTCCAACATGGCAATGTCACGTGGCAAAGTGTAAAATAAAGTGTACACCATAGTGTACATGTAGCAAGGTCCTTACCGATTGAACTTTGTTATTCGTACACTATTTTTTGACACGTTATTTAACACTTGCATTGTTGTCAAGCATCAATTGGACGGGAAAATAGTTTTAAATTTAAATTGTCCAATAGGATAATTCCACGTGTCAAAGTGTAAACTAAAGTGTATACCAAAGTGTTTATGTGGCCAGGTCCTTACCGATGAACTTTGCTATTTGTCCACTGATTTTTGACACGTTGTTTGACACTTGCATTATTGTCAAGTGTCAATTAGATGGGAAAACTGTTTGAAATTTAAACTATCCAATATTATAATGTCAAGTGGCAAATTGTAAACTAAAGTGTACACAATATTGTACATATAGCAAGGTTCTTACTGATTGAACTTTGCTATTTGTACACTAATTTTGGATACGTTGTTTCACACTTGCATTGTAGTCACGTGGCAATTGGATGAGAAAACTGTTTGAAACTTAAACCGTCCAATAGTGTAGTGACACATGGCAAAGTGTAATCTAAAGTTTACACCATAGTGTACATGTAGCAAGGTCCTTACCGATTGAACTTCGGCATTTGTAAACTGATTTTTGACACGTTGTTTGACACTTGAATTTTTGTAAAGTGTCAATTGGATAGGAAAACTATTGAAAATTGATACTGTCAAACAAGGTAATGTCACGTGGCAAAGTGTTAACTAAAGTGTACACCATAGTTTACATGCAGCAAGGTTCTTACCGACTGAAGTTTGCTATTCGTACACTAATTTTTGACACGTTGTTTGGCACTTGCATTGTTGTCAAGTGTCAATTAGATGGGAAACCTGTTCAAAATTTATACTCTCCAATAGGATAATGTCACATGGCAAAGTGTGTACACCATAGTGTACATGTAGCAAGGTTCTTACCGATTGAAGTTTACTATTTGTACACTGATTTTTGACACGTTGTTTGACACTTGAATTGTTGTCAAGTGTCAATTGGATGGGAAAATGGTTTGAAATTTAAGCTGTCCAACAAGGTAATGTCACATGGCGAAGTGTGAATTACAGTGCACACCATAATGGGCATGTAGCAAGGTCCTTACCTATTGAATTTTGCTATTTTTACACTAATTTTTAACATGTTGTTTGACACTTGGATTGTTGTCCAGTGTTAATTAGATGGAAAAACTATTTGAAATTTATATTGTGCAACAGGGTAATGTCACATTGTAAAGTGTAAACTAGAGTGTACATGTAGCAAGATTCATACCGATTGAACTTTGCTATTTGTACACTTATTTTTGGCACGTTGTTTGACACCTGCAATGTTGTCAAATGTCAATTGGATGGGAAAACTATTTGAAATTTATACTATCCAATAGGGTAATGTTACGTGGCAAAAGTGTAAACTAAAGTGTGTGCAACATAGTGTACATGTAGCAATAACTTTGCTATTTCTACATTGATTTTTGACACGTTGTTTGACACTTGCATTGTTGTCAAGTGTCAATTGGATGCGATAAATGTTATAAATTTAAACTGTTCAATAGTGTAATGCCCCTTGGCAAAGTGTAAACTAAAGTATACACCATAGTGTACTTGTAGCAAGGTCCTTACCGATTGAACTTTGGCATTTGTAAACTAATTTTTAACATGTTGTTCGACACTTGCATTGTTGTAAAGTGTCAATTGGATAGGAAAACTGTTGGAAATTGATATTGTCAAACAGGGTAATGTCACCTGGAAAAGTGTTAACTAAAGTGTGCACCATAATATACATGTAGCAAGGTTCTTACCGACTGAAGTTTGCTATTCGTACACTGATTTTTGACACGTTGTTTTGCACTTGCATTGTTGTCAAGTGTCAATTAGATGGGAAAACTGTTCGAAATTTATACTCTCCAATAGGGTAATGTCACATGGTAAAGTGTGAACTATAGTGTGTACACCATAGTGTACATTAGCAAGGTTGTTACTGATTGAAGTTTACGATTTGCACACTGATTTTTGACACGTCTTTTGAACTTGATTTGTTGTCAAGTGTCAATTGGATGGGAAAACAGTTTGAAATTTAAGCTGTCCAATAGGGTAATGTCATGTGGCGAAGTGTAAATTAAAGTGCACACCATAGTGTACATGTAGCAAGGTCCTTACCTATTGAATTTTGCTATTTTTAGACAAATTTTTGACATGTTGTTTGACACTTGGATTGCTGTCCAGTGTCAATTAGATAGGAAAACTATTTGAAATTTATGCTATGCAACAGGGTAATGTCACGTGGTAAAGTGTAAATTAGAGTGTACATGTAGCAAGATTCATACCAGTTGAACTTTGCTATTTGTACACTTCTTTTTGGCACGTTGTTTGACACTTGCAATGTTGACAAATGTCAATTGAATGGGAAAACTATTTGAAATTTATACTGTCCAATAGGGTAATGTCACGTAGCAAGGTATAAACTGAAGTGTGTACACCATAGTGTACATGTAGCAGTGTTCATACCGATTAAACTTTCCTATTTGTACACTGAATTTTGACACGCTGTTTGATACTTGCGTTGTTATCAAGTGTCAATTCGATGGGAAAATTATTTAAAATTAAAACTGTCCAACAGGATAATGTCACGTGGTAAAGTGCAAACTAAAGTGTACATGTAGCAAGATTCATATCGATTGAACTTTGCTATTGGTACACTAATTTTTGACACGTTGTTTGAAACTTGCATTGTCGCCAAGTGTCAATTGGATGGGAAAATTGTTTGAAATTTATACTGTCCATCAGGGTAATGTCATGTGGCAAAGTGTAAACTAATGTGTGTACACCATGGTGTACACGCAGCAAAGTTCTTACCGATTGAAATTCGCTATTTGTATGCTGATTTTTGACACGTTGTTTGACACTCGCATTGTTGTCGAGTGTCAATTGGATGAAAAATCTATTTGAAATTTATACTATCTAATAGGGTAATGTCACATGCTAAAGTGTAAACTAAAGTCTGTACACCATAGTGTACATGTAGTAAGGTTCTTATCGATTGAAATTTGCTATTTGTATACTAAGCTTTGACACGTTGTTTTGACACATTGTTGTGAAGTACCAATTGGATGGGAAAACTGTATGAAATTTAAACTATCTAGCAGGGTAATGTCACGTGCCAAAGTGTAAATTAAAGTGTACACCATAGTGCACACGTAGCAAGGTCCTTATCGATTGAAATTTGCTATTTGTACACTGATTTTTGATACGTTGTTTGACATTTGTATTGTTGTCTAGTGTCAATTGGATGGAAAACTATTTGAAATTTGAACTGTCTAATAGGGTAATGTCACATGGCAAAGTGTAAACTAAAGTGTGTACACCATAGTGTACATGAAGCAAGGTTCTTACGGATCGAACTTTGCTATTTGTACACCGATTTTCTACACATCGTTTGACACTTCAATTATTGTCAATTGGATGGGAAATTTTTTTGAAATTTAAACTGTCCAACAGGGTAATTTCACGAGGCAAAGTGTAAATTAAAGTGTACAACATAGTGCACATGTAGCAAGGTCCTTACCGATTGAACTTTGCTATTTGTACACTAATTTTTTACATGTTGTTTGACTCTTGCATTGTTGTCCAGTGTCAATCGGATGGGAAACCTATTTGAAATTTAAACTGTCCACTTGGGTAATGTCACGTGGCAAAGTGTAAACTAAAGTGTACACCATAGTGTACTTGTAGCAAGGTTCTTGTCAATTGAACTTTGTTATTTGTACACTGATTTTTGACACGTTGTTTTACACTTGCATTATTGTCAAGTGTCAATTGGATGAGAAAATGATTTGAAATTTAAACTTTCCAGCAGGGTAATGTCATGTGCCAAAGTGTGAACTGAAGTGTGTACACCATAGTGTACATGTAGCTAGGTTCTTACCGATTAAAATTTGCTATTTGTACACTAATTTTTGACACATTGTTTGACACTTGCATTATTGTCAAGTGCCAATTTGATGGAAAAACTGTTCAAAATTTAAACTATCTGACAGGGTAATGTCACGTGGCAAAGTGTAAACTAAAGTGTACATGTGGCAAGGTTCTTACCAACTGAACTTTGCTATTTGTACACTGATTTTTGACACGTTGTTTGACACTTGCTGTGTTGTCAAGTGTCAATTGGATGGGAGAACAATTTGAAATCTAAACTACCCAACAGGGTAATGACACGTGGCAAAGTGTAAACTAAAGTGTACACCATAGTGTACTTGTAGCAAGGTTCTTACAGATTGAACTTTGCTATTCGCACATTGATTTTTGACACGTTGTTTGACACTTGTATTGTTGTCAAGTGTCAATTGGATGGGAAAACTATTTGAAATTTAAACTCTCTAATAGGGTAATGTCACGTGCCAAAGTATAACTAAAGTGTACAACATAGTGTACTTGTAGCAAGGTCCTTACCGATTGAACTTTACTATTTGTAGACTGATTTTTGACACGTTGTTTAACATTTGTATTGTTACCAAGTGTCAATTGGATGGAAAAATTGTTTGAAATTTAAACTATATGACAGGGTAATGTCACGTGGTAAAGTGTAAACTAAAGTGTACACCATAGTATACATGTGGCAAGGTTCTTACCAATTAAACTTTGCTATTTGTACACTAATTTTTGACACGTTGTTTGACACTTACATTATTCTCAAGTGTAAATAGGATGGAAAAACTGTTTGAAATTAAAACTATCCAACAGGGTAATGTCACGTGGTATAGTGTAAACTAAAGTGCACATGTAGAAAGGTTCATACCGATTGAACTTTGCTATTTGTACACTGATTTTTGACACATTGTTTGCCACTTGCATTGTTGTCAAATGTCAATTGGATAGGAAAATTATCTGAAATTTATATTGTTCAAAAGGGTAATGTCACGTGGCAAAATGTAAACTAAAGTGTATGCACCATAATATACATGTAGCAAGGTTCTTACCGATTGAACTTTGCTATTTGTAAACTAATTTTTGACACGTTGTTCGATACTTACATTGTTGTCAAGTGTTAATTTAATGGGAAAAATGTTAGAAATTTAAACTGTCCAACAGGGTAATATCACGTGGCAAAGTGTAAAGTAAAGTGTACACCATAGTGTACATGTAGCAAAGTTCTTACAGATTGAACTTAAAGATTTGTACACTGATTTTTGACATGTGTTTTGACACTTCTATTGTTGTCCAGTGTCATTTGAATGGGAAAACTATTTGAAATTTAAACTATCTAATAGGATAATGTTACATGGCATAGTGTAAACTAAAGTGTGTACACCAGAGTGTACATGTAGCAAGGTTTTTACCGATTGAACTTTGCTCTTTGTACACTGATTTTTGACATATTTTTTGACACTTGTATTGTTGTTAAGCATCAATTGAATGGGGAAATTGTTTCAAATTTAAGCTGTCCAATAGCGTAATTTCATGTGGCAAAGTGTAAATTAAAGTGTACGCCATAGTGCACATGTAGCAAGGTCCTTACCGATTCAACTTTGCTATTTGTACACTGATTTTTAACACGTTATTTGACACTTACATTGTTGTCAAGTATTAATTGGATGGGAAAATTGTTTGAAATTTATACTGTCCAACAGGGTTATGTCACGTGGTAAAGTGTATGCTAAAGTGTACACTATATTGTACATGTAGCAAGGTTCTTACCGATTGAACTTGTCATTTCTACACTGATTTTTGACACGTTGTTTGACACTTACATTGTTGTCCAATGTCAATTGGGTGGGAAACCTATTTGAATTTTAAACTGTCCAATAGGGTAATGTCACGTGACAAAGTGTAAACTAAAGTGTACAACATAGTGTACTTGTGGCAAGTTCTTGCCGATTGAACTTTGCTATTTGTACACTGATTTTTGACACGTTGTTCAACAATTGTATTGTTGTCAAGTGTCAATTGGATAGGAAAATGATTTGAAATTTAAACTATCTAGCAGGGTAATTTCACGTGCCAAAGTGTAAACTAAAATGTGTAAACCGTAGTGTACATGTAGCAAGGTTCTTACCGATTGAATTTTGCTATCTGTACACTGATTTTTGACACATTTTTTGACACTTGCATTGTTGTAAAGTGTCAATTAGATGAGAAAACTGTTCAAAATTTAATATGTCTATCAGGGTAATGTCACGTGGCAAAGTGTAAACTAAAGTGTACACCATAGTGTAAATGTAGCAAGGTTCTTATCGATTGAACTTTACTATTTGTACACTAGTTTTGGACAAGTTGTTTGGCACTTACATTATTGTCCAGTGTCAATTGGATGGGAAAATTATTTGAAATTTAAACTCTCCAATAGGGTAATGTCAAGTGCCAAAGTGTAAATTAAAGTGTACAACATAGTGTACTTGTAGCAAGATTCTTACCGATTGAACGTTACTATTTGTAAACTGATTTTTGGCACGTTGTTTAAGACTTGCATTATTGTCAAGTGTCAAATGGATGGAAAAACTGTTCGAAATTTAAACTATCCGACAGGGTAATGTCACATGGCAAAGTGTAAACTAAAGTGTACACCAAAGTGTACATGTGGCAAGGTTCTTACCGATTGAACTTTGCTATTTGTGTACTGATTTTTGACACGTTGTTTGACACTTGTTTTGTTGTCAAGTGTCAATTGGATGGAAGAACAATTTGAAATCTAAACTACCCAACAGGGTAATGACACGTGGCAAAGTGTAAACTAAAGTGTACAACATAGTGTACTTGTAGCAAGGTTCTTACAGATTAAACTTTGCAATTCGCACATTGATTTTTGACACGTTGTTTGACATTTGCATTGTTGTCAAGTGTCAATTGGATAGGAAAACTATTTGAAATTTAAACTCTCCAATAAGGTAATGTCACGTGTCAAAGTGTAAATTAAAGTGTACAACATAGTGTACTTGTAGCAAGGTCCTTACCGATTGAACTTTGCTACTTGTAAACTGATCTTTGACACGTTGTTTAACACTTACATTGTTGCCAAGTGTCAATTGGATGGAAAAATAGTTCGAAATTTAAACTGCCCAATAGGGTAATGTCACGTGGTAAAGTGTAAATTAAAGTGTACACCATAGTGTACATGTGGCAAGGTTCTTACCGATTGAACTTTGCTATTTGTACACTGATTTTTGACACGTTGTTTGACACTTGCATTATTCTCAAGTGTAAATAGGATGGAAAAACTGTTTGAAATTAAAACTATCCAACAGGGTAATGTCACGTGGTATAGTGTAAACTAAAGTGTTCATGTAGAAAGGTTCATACCGATTGAACTTTGCTATTTGTACACTGATTTTTGACACGTTGTTTGACACTTGCACTATCGTCAAGTGTCAATTGGATAGGAAAATTATGTGAAATTTGTATTGTTCAAAAGGGTAATGTCACGTGACAAAATGTAAACTAAAGTGTGTACATCATAATGTACACGTATCAAGGTTCTTACCTATTGAACTTTGCTACTTGTACATTAAATTTTGACACGTTGTTCGACACTTACATTGTTGTCAATTGTCAATTTGATGGGAAAAATGTTAGAAATTTAAACTGTCCAACAGGGTAATATCACGTGGCAAAGTGTGAAGTAAAGTGTACACCACAGTGTACATGTAGCAAAGTTCTTACCGATTGAACTTTGCGATTTGTACACTAATTTTTGACATGTTTTTTGACACTTCTATTGTTGTCCAGTGCCATTTGAATGGGAAAACTATTTGAAATTTAAACTGTCTAATAGGATAATGTCACGTGGCAAAGTGTAAACTAAAGTGTGTACACCATAGTGTAGATGTAGCAAGGTTTTTACTGATTTCAACTTTGCTATTTGTAAACTGATTTTTCTCACATTATTTGAAACTTGCATTGTTGTTAAGCATCAATTGAATGGGGAAATTGTTTCAAATTTAAGCTGTCAAACAGGGTAATTTCACGTGGCAAAGTGTAAATTAAAGTGTACACCATAATGCACATATAGCAAGGTCCTTAACGATTCAACTTTGCTATTTGTGCACTGATTTTTGACACGTTGTTTGACACTTGAAAACTGCTATTTATACACTGATTTTTGACATGTTGTTTGAAACTTGTAGCGTTGTTAAGTGTCAATTGAATGAAAAAACTAATTGAAATATAAACTGTCCAATAGGGTAGTATCACGTGGCAAAGTGTAAACTAAAGTGTACCCCATAGTTTACTTGTAGCAAGG